>NC_091454.1:229662214-229844800 GCF_027789765.1 Dendropsophus ebraccatus
TGAGAGGAAGTAAGTCACATGGGTGTTTCTTCATATTACTCAGCACTACTCAGTCAACACGACTATATCCTACCCTGCACTTTCACTACAGATCTGGTTATTGTATTGTCAAGTATTTATTTGGAACGATTGTCAAGTGTGTTTTCAAGTGCTTAATCCAGAAAAACCTCATATCATTGACTCTGTATTACCTACTGCACATTTGCAAATAGTAAACCGGCTTAACTATACTCAAAAGATTCTGTGATTTCTCGCAGTCCACCTATACAGCACACACCACAACCTTGGGCCATTTCCCCTTTCTGTGGGTAGCGGTTCTTATAGTCCGGGAGGGTCACTACACTATTCTGGCCATCCGTGATTATTCTAACCCAAGGGACCCAGTAGCAACCACAGGCAAAAAGGGTACAACCGGCCTCATAAAATGAAAGCAGGCGAGCCATCACACATGTGTGCCCACCAGGCACTGGCGTCACAAATTAATACCTCGAGGTCCGGCTGTATCTCGGCCAACCACCACAGAAGTGGCGTCACACCTCAACATCTAGCAAGTGACAGTCCGCTCCTCCGATGTCACATCACCCCGGGGGTACACTATATATATATATATATATATATATATATATATAAAACATATAGTGCTATTTCCCTTAATTTAGTAGATCAGGCAGGCTTCAAATTCTCTCAAAAACTGTGACGTCACAAATCAGGTGTAATTCCTGTGGAGTGTCCAGCAGGGGGCGCACTATATGTAGAGGTTTATGGCACTGTATTGAAGTCTTTGTAATGTAATGTGGTCTAATGCTTTATTGATGCAGTATGTTTATGGAATAATTTGTGGAGCAAGAACACTTGCTCCCCAAATGGAGGGCACCGAGCAGGAAGGGAGAGAGGTATCTAACTAGCTCCCCCCTCCCTCCCTGATTGGTGCAGTGGGACAGATACACACTACTCCTCCCATCATCTGCTCATACTATGAGCAGATGATGGGGGAGTGGTATCAGGGAGATCCCCATCACTAAGACCCCCTCCAGCTGACATCCCCCATCTCCCAACCAGCAACCCCCCCCCCACGCAGCACACACCCCACCCGGCTGATTGGTGAGATAACCATTTATTTCCTCCATACCTATTGTGTTGTACATATTGGAGTATACGGGACCTGTGGAGTCCGGTTGTGTGGAGGCTGCTTCAAGTACTTGTTTATGCGGGACTATTCTTTGTATGTGTGAACTGCTAAATTTACCCATCACACCTGTGTAGAGAAGTCAGAATTCAAAAAGAGGGGGACACAGTCACTTTAAAAAATATGTTTTGACTGGATTTGTCCAGGAAGAAGGAACAGGAGAGGAAGTAGTAACAGGAGAGGAAGAAGTAACAGGAGAGGAAGAAGTAACATTAGAGGAAGTAGTAACAGGAGAGGAAGAAGTAACAGGACAGGAAGTAGTAACAGGAGAGGAAGAAGTAACATTAGAGGAAGTAGTAACAGGAGAGGAAGAAGTAACAGGACAGGAAGTAGTAACAGGAGAGGAAGAAGTAACATTAGAGGAAGTAGTAACAGGAGAGGAACAAGTAACATTAGAGGAAGTAGTAACAGGAGAGGAAGAAGTAACAGGACAGAAAGTAGTAACAGGAGAGGAAGACGTAACAGGAGAGGAAGAAGTAACATTAGAGGAAGAAGTAACAGGAGAGGAAGAAGTAACAGGAGAGGAAGTAGTAACAGGAGAGGAAGTAGTAACAGGAGAGGAAGTAGTAACAGGAGAGGAAGTAGTATCAGGAGAGGAAGAAGTAACAGAGAAGAAGTAACAGGAGAGGAAGAAGTAACAGGAGAGGAAGAACTAACAGGAGAGGAAGTAGTAACAGGAGAGGAAGAAGTAACAGGAGAGGAAGTAGTTACAGGAGAGGAAGAAGTAACAGGAGAGGAAGTAGTAACAGGAGAGGAAGAAGTAACAGGAGAGGAAGAAGTAACAGGAGAGTAAGTAGTTACAGGAGAGGAAGTAGTAACATTAGAGGAAGTAGTAACAGGAGAGGAAGAAGTAACAAGAGAGGAAGTAGCAACAGAGAAGAAGAAGTAAAAGGAGAGGAAGAAGTAACAGGAGAGGAAGTAGTAACAGGAGAGGAAGTAGTTACAGGAGAGGAAGTAGTAACAGGAGAGGAAGTAGTAACAGGAGAGGAAGAAGTAACAGGAGAGGAAGTAGTTACAGGAGAGGAAGAAGTAACAGGAGAGGAAGTAGTAACAGGAGAGGAAGTAGTAACAGGAGAGGAAGAAGTAACAAGAGAGGAAGTAGCAACAGAGAAGAAGAAGTAAAAGGAGAGGAAGAAGTAACAGGAGAGGAAGTAGTAACAGGAGAGGGAGAAGCAACAGGAGAGGAAGTAGTAACAGGAGAGGAAGAAGTAACAAGAGAGGAAAAAGTAACAGAAGAGGAAGAAGTAACAGAAGAAGAAGTAGTTACAGGTGAGGAAGAAGTAACAGGAGACGAAGTAGTAACAAGACAAGAAGTAGTTACAGGTGAGGAAGAAGTAACAGGAGAGGAAGAAGTAACAGAGAAGAAGGAACAGGAGAGGAAGAAGTAACAGGAGAGGAAGAAGTAACAGGAGAGGAAGTAGTAACAGGAGAGGAAGAAGTAACAGGAGAGGAAGTAGTAACAGGAGAGGAAGAAGTAACAGGAGAGGAAGAAGTAA
This sequence comes from Dendropsophus ebraccatus, assembly GCF_027789765.1. Lineage (NCBI taxonomy): Eukaryota > Metazoa > Chordata > Amphibia > Anura > Hylidae > Dendropsophus > Dendropsophus ebraccatus. The sequence continues at coordinate 229,664,897 of NC_091454.1, forward strand.
CAGGAGAGGAAGTAGTAACAGGAGAGGAAGAAGTAACAGAGAAGAAGTAACAGGAGAGGAAGAAGTAACATTAGAGGAAGAAGTAACAGGAGAGGAAGTAGTAACAGGAGAGGAAGAAGTAAAGGGAGAGGAAGAAGTAACAGGAGAGGAAGTAGTAACAGGAGAGGAAGAAGTAACAGAGAAGAAGTAACAGGAGAGGAAGAAGTAACATTAGAGGAAGTAGTAACACGAGAGGAAGTAGTAACAGAGAAGAAGTAGTAACAGAGAAGAAGTAGTAACAGGAGAGGAAGAAGTAACAGGAGAGGAAGTAGTAACAGGAGAGGAAGAAGTAACAGGAGAGGAAGTAGTAACAGGAGAGGAAGTAGTAACAGGAGAGGAAGTAGTTACAGGAGAGGAAGTAGTAAGAAGAGAGGAAGTAGTAACAGGAGAGGAAGAAGTAACAGGAGAGGAAGAAGTAACATTAGAGGAAGTAGTAACAGGAGAGGAAGAAGTAACAGGACAGGAAGTAGTAACAGGAGAGGAAGAAGTAACATTAGAGGAAGTAGTAACAGGAGAGGAACAAGTAACATTAGAGGAAGTAGTAACAGGAGAGGAAGAAGTAACAGGACAGAAAGTAGTAACAGGAGAGGAAGACGTAACAGGAGAGGAAGAAGTAACATTAGAGGAAGAAGTAACAGGAGAGGAAGAAGTAACAGGAGAGGAAGTAGTAACAGGAGAGGAAGTAGTAACAGGAGAGGAAGTAGTAACAGGAGAGGAAGTAGTATCAGGAGAGGAAGAAGTAACAGAGAAGAAGTAACAGGAGAGGAAGAAGTAACAGGAGAGGAAGAAGTAACAGGAGAGGAAGTAGTAACAGGAGAGGAAGAAGTAACAGGAGAGGAAGTAGTTACAGGAGAGGAAGAAGTAACAGGAGAAGAAGTAGTAACAGGAGAGGAAGAAGTAACAGGAGAGGAAGAAGTAACAGGAGAGTAAGTAGTTACAGGAGAGGAAGTAGTAACAGGAGAGGAAGTAGTAACAGGAGAGGAAGAAGTAACAGGAGAGGAAGTAGTAACAGGAGAGGAAGAAGTAACAGGAGAGGAAGAAGTAACAGGAGAGGAAGAACTAACAGGAGGGAAATGTATCTGTAAAGTCTGTAGCAGACGTGTCAAACTCAGGCCCTCCAGCTGTCCCAAAACTACAATTCCCGTCATGCCTGGACAGCTAAAACTAAAGCGCTGGCTGTCCAGGCATGATGGGAATTGTAGTTTTGCAACAGCTGGAGTGCCTGAGTTTGACACCTATGGTCTGGAGAATAGAAGGGAACAGGGAGACATGATGGAAACCTTTCTATATATGTTACAGGAGGAAGAAGGGAAAGAGGGGACATGATGGAAACCTTTATACATACCTCCCAACCGTCCCAGATTTCGCGGGACAGTCCCGTTTTCGGGGTGCTGTCCCGCGGTCCCAGAACGGCCCCCAGTGTCCCGCATTATATGTGGCCCCAGCGAAAAAAAACAATTAACTAGTAACTCACCTGTCCTCCGGTCCCAGCAGCTCCTCTCCCGGCAGAGCACGCACTCCAGTCATCCTCCAGGGCGGGCAGCGGGGTATACAGACACTGACTGTACCGGAAGTGACCTGCAGCCTCTGTCATTAATCACTTCCGGTACAGTCAGTGACTCTGTACCCCGCTGCCCGCCCCGGAGGATGACGGGAGTGCGTGCTCTGCCGGGAGAGGAGCTGCTGGGACCGGAGGACAGGTGAGTTACTGGTTTATTGTTTTTTTCCGCTGGGGCCACAGAAATGGGGGGTATTGGCTACTCTGTGGGGCACTATATGGGGGATTGGCTACTATGTGGGGCACTATCTGGGGGCATTGGCTACTATGTGGGGCGCTATATGGGGGATTGGCTACTATATGGGGGATTGGCTACTATATGGGGGATTGGCTACTATATGGGGGATTGGATAATATGTGGGGCACTATATTGGGGATTGGCTACTATGTGGGGCATATATGGGGGCATTGGCTACTATAAGGGGCATATATGGGGGATTGGCTACTATGTGGGGCATATATGGGGGCATTGGCTACTATGTGGGGCATATATGGAGGATTGGCTACTATGTGGGGCATATATGGGGGATTGGCTACTATGTGGGGCATATATGGGGGCATTGGCTACTATGTGGGCACTCTATGGGGGTTTGGCTTCTATGTGGGGCATATATGGAGGGATTGGCTACTATGTGGGGCACTATATGGGGATTGGCTACTATGTGGGGCACTATATGGGGATTGGTTACTATGTGGGCCACTATATGGGGGATTGGCTACTATGTGGGGCACTATATGGGGGCATTGGCTACTATGTGGGGCATATATGAGGGGATTGGCTACTATGTGGGGCACTATATGGGGGATTGGCTACTATGTGGGGCACTATATGAGGATTGGCTACTATGTGGGCACTATATGGGGGGATTGGCTACTATGTGGGGTACTACATGGGGATTGGATTCTATGTGGGGCACTATATGGGGGCATTGGATTCTATGTGGGGCACTATAATGGGGGATTGGATACTGTATAGGGCACTATTCAGTCAGCAGCATGTGGTGACTGTAGGGGAGTGGCTATGGAGGGTTGCTATGGGGGTGTGGCTATGGAGGGTTGCTATGGGGGCGTGGCTATGGAGGTCGCTATGGGGGTGTGGCTATGGGGACCGCAGCGCACATGTCCCTCTATGCTCTTTGCAAAAGTTGGGAGGTATGCTTTATATATGTTACAGGAGGAAGAAGGGAAAGGGGGTACATGATGGAAACCTTTATATATGTTACAGGAGGAAGAAGGGAAAGGGGGGACATGATGGAAACCTTTATATATGTTACAGGAGGAAGAAGGGAAAGGGAGGACATGATGGAAACCTTTATATATGTTACAGGAGGGAAGAAGGGAAAGGGAGAACATGATGGAAACCTTTATATATGTTACAGGAGGAAGAAGGGAAAGGAGGACAAGATGGAAACCTTTATATATGTTACAGGAGGAAGAAGGGAAAGGGAGGACATGATGGAAACCTTTATATATGTTACAGGAGGAAGAAGGGAAAGGGGAGACATAATGGAAACTTATATATATGTTACAGGAGGAAGAAGGGAAAGGAAGGACATGATGGAAACCTTTATATATGTTACAGGAGGAAGAAGGGAAAGGAAGACATGATGGAAACCTTTATATATGTTACAGGAGGAAGAAGGGAAAGGGAGGACATGATGGAAACCTTTATATATGTTACAGGAGGAAGAAGGGAAAGGGGAGACATAATGGAAACATATATATGTTACAGGAGGAAGAAGGGAAAGGAAGGACATGATGGAAACCTTTATATATGTTACAGGAGGAAGGGAAAGGGAGACATGATGGAAACCTTTATATATGTTACAGGGGGGAAGAAGGGAAAGGGAGGACATGATGGAAACCTTTATATATGTTACAGGAGGAAGAAGGGAAAGGGGGACATGATGGAAACCTTTATATATGTTACAGGAGGAAGAAGGGAAAGGGGGGACATGATGGAAACCTTTATATATATTACAGGAGGGAAGAAGGGAAAGGGAGGACATGATGGAAACTTTTATATATGTTACAGGAGGAAGAAGGGAAAGGGAGGACATGATGGAAACCTTTATATATATTACAGGAGGAAGAAGGGAAAGGGAGGACATGATGGAAACCTTTATATTTGTTACAGGAGGAAGAAGGAAAAAAGAGGACATGATGGAAACCTTTATATATGTTACAGGAGGAAGAAGGGAAAGAGGGGACATGATGGAAACCTTTATATATGTTACAGGAGGGAGGAAGGGAAAGGAGGAACATGATGGAAACCTTTATATATGTTACAGGAGGAAGAAGGGAAAAAGGACATGATGGAAACTATATATATATATATATATATATATATATATATATATATATATATATGTTACAGGAGGAAGACGGGAAAGGGAGGACATGATAGGATAGATGTGTATATATAGGTGTTTGTGTATAATAGGATAGATGTGTATATATAGGTGTTTGTGTATATACTTGTGTGTGTATTATAGGATGGATGTGTATATACGTGTGTGTGTATTATAGGATGGATGTGTATATACGTGTGTGTGTGTGTATTATAGGATGGATGTGTATATACGTGTGTGTGTGTGTATTATAGGATTGATGTGTATATACGTGTGTGTGTGTATTATAGGATGGATGTGTATATACGTGTGTGTGTGTGTGTGTGTGTGTATTATAGGATGGATGTGTATATGTGTGTGTGTGTGTATTATAGGATGGATGTGTATATGTGTGTGTGTGTGTGTGTATTATAGGATGGATGTGTATATATAGGTGTTTGTGTATATACGTGTGAGTATGTATAATAGGATGGATGTGTATATATGTGAGTGTGTGTGTATTATAGGATGGATGTGTGTATATATAGGTGTTTGTGTATTATAGGATGGATGTGTATATATGTGTGTGTGTGTGTGTTTGTATAATAGGATGGATGTGTATATACGTGTGTGTGTGTGTGTGTGTGTGTATTATAGGATGGATGTGTATATGTGTGTGTGTGTGTGTATAATAGGATGGATGTGTATTATAGGATGGATGTGTAAATACATGTGTGTGTATATAATAGGATGGATGTGTAAATACATGTGTGTGTATATAATAGGATGGATGTGTAAATACATGTGTGTGTATATAATAGGATGGATGTGTATATGCATGTGTGTGTATTATAGTATGGATGTGTATATACGTGTGTGTGTATTATAGGATGGATGTGTATATACGTGTGTGTGTGTATTATAGGATGGAAGTGTATATACGTGTGTGTGTGTGTATTATAGGATGGATGTGTATATGTGTGTGTGTGTGTGTGTGTGTGTGTGTGTATTATAGGATGGATGTGTATATGTGTGTGTGTGTGTGTGTATTATAGGATGGATGTGTATATGTGTGTGTGTGTGTGTATTATAGGATGGATGAGTATATGCATGTGTGTGTGTGTGTGTATTATAGAATGGATGTGTATATATAGGTGTTTGTGTATATACGTGTGAGTATGTATAATAGGATGGATGTTTATATATGTGAGTGTGTGTGTATTATAGGATGGATGTGTGTATATATAGGTGTTTGTGTATATACGTGTGTGTGTGTGTGTATAATAGGATGGATGTGTATATATGTGAGTCTGTGTGTATTATAGCATGGATGTGTGTATATATAGGTGTGTGTGTATTATAGGATGGATGTGTATATACGTGTGTGTGTGTGTATTATAGGAAGGATGTGTATATACGTGTGTGTGTGTATTATAGGATGGATGTGTATATACATGTGTGTGTGTATTATAGGATGGATGTGTATATACATGTGTGTGTGTATTATAGGATGGATGTGTAAATACATGTGTGTATTATAGGATGGATGTGTAAATACATGTGTGTGTGTGTATTATAGTATGGATGTGTATATGCATGTGTGTGTGTGTGTGTGTGTGTGTGTGTATTATAGTATGGATGTGTATATACGTGTGTGTGTATTATAGGATGGATGTGTATATACGTGTGTGTGTGTATTATAGGATGGATGTGTAAATACATGTGTGTGTGTGTATTATAGTATGGATGTGTATATGCATGTGTGTGTGTGTATTATAGTATGGATGTGTATATGCATGTGTGTGTGTGTGTGTGTGTATTATAGTATGGATGTGTATATAAGTGTGTGTGTATTATAGGATGGATGTGTATATACGTGTGTGTGTGTGTATTATAGTATGGATGTGTGTGTGTGTGTGTATAATAGGATGGATGTGTATATGCACGTGTGTGTGTGTGTATTATAGGATGGATGTGTATATGTGTGTGTATTTTAGGATGGATGTGTATATGTGTGTGTATTTTAGGATGGATGTGTATATGCATGTGTGTATTATAGGATGGATGTGTATATACGTGTGAGTATGTATAATAGGATGGATGTGTATATATGTGAGTGTGTGTGTATTATAGGATGGATGTGTGTATATATAGGTGTTTGTGTATTATAGGATGGATGTGTATATACGTGTGTGTGTGTATAATAGGATGGATGTGTAAATACATGTGTGTGTATATAATAGGATGGATGTGTATATGCATGTGTGTGTATTATAGGATGGATGTGTATATACGTGTGTGTGTGTGTGTGTGTATAATAGGATGGATGTGTATATACGTGTGTGTATAATAGGATGGATATGTATATACGTGTGTGTGTGTGTGTGTGTGTGTGTGTGTATAATAGGATGGATGTGTATATATGTGTGTGTGTGTGTGTGTGTGTGTATAATAGGATGGATGTGTATATATACGTATGTGTATAGGTGTTTGTGTATATACGTGTATGTGTATAATAGGATGGATGTTTATATATGTGTGTGTGTATAATAGGATGGATGTGTATATATGTGTGTGTGTGTGTGTATAATAGGATGGATGTGTATATACGTGTGTGTGTGTGTATAATAGGATGGATGTGTATATACGTGTGTGTGTTTGTATAATAGGATGGATGTGTATATACGTGTGTGTGTGTGTGTGAGTGTATAATAGGATGGATGTGTATATATGTGTGTGTGTGTGTGTATAATAGGATGGATGTGTATATACTTGTGTGTGTGTGTATAATAGGATGGATGTGTATATACGTGTGTGTGTGTGTGTATAATAGGATGGATGTGTATATACTTGTGTATGTGTGTGTGTGTATAATAGGATGGATGTGTATATATGTGTGTGTATAATAGGATGGATGTGTATATACGTGTGTGTGTGTGTGTGTGTGTGTGTATAATAGGATGGATGTGTATATACGTGTGTGTGTGTGTGTGTGTGTAAAATAGGATGGATGTGTATATACTTGTGTGTGTGTGTGTATAATAGGATGGATGTGTATATACTTGTGTGTGTGTGTGTGTATAATAGGATGGATGTGTATATACGTGTGTGTATAGGTGTTTGTGTATATTATAGGATGGATATATAGGTGTTTGTGTATATGCGTGTGTTTACGTCTGTGTAGGTGTCTATGCTAATGAATGTGTAATATACAGATATACACACACAAACACATATGACATATAATAATAGACACTAATCCATCATACATACAGACCTATCACCCAGTAAGCCATACGCACACGGAGACGGGCACATGTCTATACTACGCACATGATTGTTCTAATGATCGGGCAGCATTATTAGGACCCACACAGCGTCCAGTATAGATGTATACAGCAGGTGCTGTGACCTCTCCTCCATCCTCACAATCTGTATACACGCATGGATGCTAGTATATACTGATATATAATGGAGTGGTGTGATGACAGCCCAGGCCTGACACCGGTGCCTACACCTAGACGTGTGTGTACACAGCCCTGCTAGAATATAGGGTCCCCATTCACGCACCTCTCTCTGTGTCCCTGCTGTCTCCTCCTCCTCCCCTGCCGTTCCTCTCCCCCATTTTGCTGGTCTTCTCCCCCCTCCCTCTTACCTCCGTTACCGGCAGGCGGAGAGATGGAAGCAGGGCTGAGGGGATGGGAGGGGGTCTGTGTGCTGGTGAAGGAGGGGTGGTGAGAGGAGCCGAGAGGGAGGAGAGACAACAGCACACTGCGGCTGTCTGATCTCCACGCGTGCTGTGTGCCTGTCACAGTGTGTGTGTGTGTGTGTGTGCAGGTGCGAGCGAGGATGTGTGTGTGCAGGTGCCGGGATATGTGTAATATCACACATGTAATACAGACCCCTCCATGTAATATCACACATGTAATACAGACACTATCCATGTAATATCACACGTGTAATACAGACACTATCCATGTAATATCACACATGTAATACAGACACTATCCATGTAATATCACACATGTAATACAGACCCCTCCATGTAATATCACACATGTAATACAGACCCCTCCATGTAATATCACACATGTAATACAGACCCCTCCATGTAATATCACACATGTAATACAGACACTATCCATGTAATATCACACGTGTAATACAGACACTATCCATGTAATATCACACATGTAATACAGACACTATCCATGTAATATCACACATGTAATACAGACCCCTCCATGTAATATCACACATGTAATACAGACCCCTCCATGTAATATCACACATGTAATACAGACCCCTCCATGTAATATCACACATGTAATACAGACCCCTCCATGTAATATCACAAATGTAATACAGACCCCTCCATGTAATATCACACATGTAATACAGACACTATTCATGTAATATCACACGTGTAATACAGACCCCTCCATGTAATATCACACGTGTAATACAGACACTATCCATGTAATATCACACATGTAATACAGACACTATCCATGTAATATCACACATGTAATACAGACACTATCCATGTAATATCACACATGTAATACAGACACTATCCATGTAATATCACACATATAATACAGACACTATCCATGTAATATCACACATGTAATACAGACCCCTCCATGTAATATCACACATGTAATACAGACCCCTCCATGTAATATCACACATGTAATACAGACCCCTCCATGTAATATCACACATGTAATACAGACCCCTCCATGTAATATCACACATGTAATACAGACACTATCCATGTAATATCACACATGTAATACAGACACTATCCATGTAATATCACACATGTAATACAGACACTATCTATGTAATATCACACATGTAATACAGACCCCTCCATGTAATATCACACGTGTAATACAGACACTATCCATGTAATATCACACATGTAATACAGACACTATCCATGTAATATCACACATGTAATACAGACACTATCCATGTAATATCACACATGTAATACAGACACTATCCATGTAATATCACACATGTAATACAGACACTATCCATGTAATATCACACATGTAATACAGACCCCTCCATGTAATATCACACATGTAATACAGACTCCTCCATGTAATATCACACATGTAATACAGACACTATCCATGTAATATCACACATGTAATACAGACCCCTCCATGTAATATCACACATGTGTAATACAGACACTATCCATGTAATATCACACATGTAATACAGACCGCTCCATGTAATATCACACATGTAATACAGACACTATCCGTGTAATATCACACATGTAATACAGACACTATCCATGTTATATCACACATGTAATACAGACCCCTCCATGTAATATCACACATGTAATACAGACCCCTCCATGTAATATCACACATGTAATACAGACACTATCCATGTAATATCACACATGTAATACAGACACAATCCATGTAATATCACACATGTAATACAGACACTATCCATGTAATATCACACATGTAATACAGACACTATCATGTAATATCACACATGTAATACAGACCCCTCCATGTAATATCACACATGTAATACAGACCCCCTCGATGTAATATCACACATGTAATACAGACCCCTCCATGTAATATCACACATGTAATACAGACACTATCCATGTAATACCACACATGTAATACAGACCCCTCCAGGTAATATCACACATGTAATACAGACCCCTCCATGTAATATCACACATGTAATACAGACACTATCCGTGTAATATCACACATGTAATACAGACACTATCCATGTAATATCACATATGTAATACAGACACTATCCATGTAATATCACACATGTAATACAGACCCCTCCATGTAATATCACACATGTAATACAGACCCCTCCATGTAATATCACACATGTAATACAGACCCCTCCATGTAATATCACACATGTAATACAGACCCCTCCATGTAATATTACACATGTAATACAGACACTATCCATGTAATATCACACATGTAATACAGACCCCTCCATGTAATATCACACATGTAATACAGACACTATCCATGTAATATCACACATGTAATACAGACCCCTCCATGTAATATCACACGTGTAATACAGACACTATCCGTGTAATATCACACATGTAATACAGACACTATCCATGTAATATCACACATGTAATACAGACCCCTCCATGTAATATCACACATGTAATACAGACACTATCCATGTAATATCACACATGTAATACAGACCCCTCCATGTAATATCACACATGTAATACAGACCCCTCCATGTAATATCACACATGTAATACAGACCCCTCCATGTAATATCACACATGTAATACAGACACTATCCATTTAATATCACACATGTAATACAGACACTATCCATGTAATATCACACATGTAATACAGACACTATCCATGTAATATTACACATGTAATACAGACCCCTCCATGTAATATCACACATGTAATACAGACCCCTCCATGTAATATCACACATGTAATACAGACCCCTCCATGTAATATCACACATGTAATACAGACCGCTCCATGTAATATCACACATGTAATACAGACACTATCCATGTAATATCACACATGTAATACAGACCCCTCCATGTAATATCACACATGTAATACAGACCCTTCCATGTAATATCACACATGTAATACAGACCTCTCCATGTAATATCACACATGTAATACAGACCCCTCAATGCAATATCACACATGTAATACAGACCCCTCCATGTAATATCACACATGTAATACAGACACTATCCATGTAATATCACACATGTAATACAGACCCCTCCATGTAATATCACACATGTAATACAGACACTATCCATGTTATATCACACATGTAATACAGACACTATCCATGTAATATCACACATGTAATACAGACACTATCCATGTAATATTACACATGTAATACAGACCCCTCCATGTAATATCACACATGTAATACAGACCCCTCCATGTAATATCACACATGTAATACAGACCCCTCCATGTAATATCACACATGTAATACAGACCCCTCCATGTAATATCACACATGTAATACAGACCCCTCCATGTAATATCACACATGTAATACAGACCCCTCCATGTAATATCACACATGTAATACAGACACTATCCATGTAATATCACACATGTAATACAGACACTATCCATGTAATATCACACATGTAATACAGACACTATCCATGTAATATCACACATGTAACACAGACACTATCCATGTAATATCACACATGTAATACAGACCCCTCCATGTAATATCACACATGTAATACAGACCCCTTCATGTAATATCACACATGTAATAGAGACGCTATCCATGTAATACCACACATGTAATACAGACCCCTCCATGTAATATCACACATGTAATACAGACACTATCCATGTAATATCACACATGTAATACAGACACTATCCATGTAATATCACACATGTAATACAGACACTATCCATGTAATATCACACATGTAATACAGACACTATCCATTTTATATCACACATGTAATACAGACCCCTCCATGTAATATCACACATGTAATACAGACACTATCCGTGTAATATCACACATGTAATACAGACACTATCCATGTAATATCACACATGTAATACAGACACTATCCATGTAATATCACACATGTAATACAGACACTATCCATGTAATATCACACATGTAATACAGACCCCTCCATGTAATATCACACGTGTAATACAGACCCCTCCATGTAATATCACACATGTAATACAGACACTATCCATGTAATATCACACATGTAATACAGACACTATCCATGTAATATCACACATGTAATACAGACCCCTCCATGTAATATCACACATGTAATACAGACACTATCCATGTAATATCACACATGTAATACAGACCCCTCCATGTAATATCACACATGTAATACAGACACTATCCATGTAATATCACACATGTAATACAGACCCCTCCATGTAATATCACACATGTAATACAGACCCCTCCATGTAATATCACACATGTAATACAGACCCCTCCATGTAATATCACACATGTAATACAGACACTATCCATGTAATATCACACATGTAATACAGACACTATCCATGTAATATCACACATGTAATACAGACACTATCCATGTAATATCACACATGTAATACAGACACTATCCATGTAATATCACACATGTAACACAGACACTATCCATGTAATATCACACATGTAATACAGACCCCTCCATGTAATATCACACATGTAATACAGACCCCTTCATGTAATATCACACATGTAATAGAGACACTATCCATGTAATATCACACATTTAATACAGACACTATCCATGTAATATCACACATGTAATACAGACCCCTCCATGTAATATCACACATGTAATACAGACACTATCCATGTAATACCACACATGTAATACAGACCCCTCCATGTAATATCACACATGTAATACAGACCCCTCCATGTAATATCACACATGTAATACAGACACTATCCATGTAATATCACACATGTAATACAGACACTATCCATTTGATATCACACATGTAATACAGACCCCTCCATGTAATATCACACATGTAATACAGACACTATCCATGTAATATCACACATGTAATACAGACACTATCCATGTAATATCACACATGTAATACAGACCCCTCCATGTAATATCACACATGTAATACAGACACTATCCATGTAATATCACACATGTAATACAGACCCCTCCATGTAATATCACACATGTAATACAGACACTATCCATGTAATATCACACATGTAATACAGACCCCTCCATGTAATATCACACATGTAATACAGACCCCTCCATGTAATATCACACATGTAATACAGACACTATCCATGTAATATCACACATGTAATACAGACACTATCCATGTAATATCACACATGTAATACAGACACTATCCATGTAATATCACACATGTAACACAGACACTATCCATGTAATATCACACATGTAATACAGACCCCTCTATGTAATATCACACATGTAATACAGACCCCTTCATGTAATATCACATGTAATAGAGACACTATCCATGTAATATCACACATGTAATACAGACACTATCCATGTAATATCACACATGTAATACAGACCCCTCCATGTAATATCACACATGTAATACAGACACTATCCATGTAATACCACACATGTAATACAGACCCCTCCATGTAATATCACACATGTAATACAGACACTATCCATGTAATATCACACATGTAATACAGACCCCCTCCATGTAATATCACACATGTAATATAGACCCCTCCATGTAATATCACACATGTAATACAGACACTACCCATGCAATCATATTTGGAGTAACAAAAGTTTATACTGACAGTTAGACTGAGTTACTGCAGCAGGTCTATAATATTTGCAGTGTTGCGGCTTCTTCTTCAGGACCTCTGCAATTCTCCCCGGCTGCTCTCATCACCTTCTGGACCAAATCCTGACTGATAGCCGTCCATTCTTGCACAATCAATGCTTGCATTTTGTCAGAATTTGTTGGTTTTTGTTTGTCCACCCGTCTCTTGATGATTGACCACAAGTTCTCAATGGGATTAAGATCTGAGGAGTTTCCAGGTCATGGACCCAAAATCTCTATGTTTTGTTCCCTGAGCCATTTAGTTATCACCTTTGCTTTATGGCAAGGTGCTCCATCATGCTGGAAAAGGCATTGTTGATCGCTAAACTGCTCTTGGACGGTTGGGAGAAGTTGCTCTTGGAGGACATTCTGGTCCCATTGTTTATTCATGGCCGTGTTTTTAGGCTGTGAGACTGTGAGAGAGCTGATTCCCTTGGCTGAGAAGCGACCCCACACATGAATGGTTTCAGGATGCCGGTTACAGTTGGCATGAGACAAGACTGGTGGTAGCGCTCACCTCGTCTTCTCCCAATAAGCTGTTTTCCAGATGTCCCAAACAATCGGAAAGGGGATTTATCAGAAACAATGACTTTCCCCCATTCCGCAGCAGTCCACTCCCTGGACCTTTCCCCCAGTCCTCAGCAGTCCACTCCCTGGACCTTTCCCCCAGTCCTCAACAGTCCGCTCCCTGGACCTTTCCCCCAGTCCTCAGCAGTCCCCTCCCTGGACCTTTCCCCCAGTCCTCAGCAGTCCACTCCCTGGACCTTTCCCCCAGTCCTCAGCAGTCCACTCCCTGGACCTTCCCCCAGTCCTCAGCAGTCCACTCCCTGGACCTTTCCCCCCATGTCCTCAGCAGTCCACTCCCTGGACCTTTCCCCTAGTCCTCAGCAGTCCACTCCCTGGACCTTTCCCCCAGTCCTCAGCAGTCCACTCCCTGGACCTTTCCCCCAGTCCTCAGCAGTGCACTCCCTGGACCTTTCCCCCAGTCCTCAGCAGTCCACTCCCTGGACCTTTCCCTCAGTCCTCAGCAGTGCACTCCCTGGACCTTTCCCCCAGTCCTCAGCAGTCCCCTCCCTGGACCTTTCCCCCAGTCCTCAGCAGTCCACTCCCTGGACCTTTTGCAGAATATCAGTCTGTCCCTGATGTTTTTTTCTGGAGAAAAGTGTCTTCTTTGCTGCCCTCCTTGAGACCAGGCCTTGCTCCAAGAGTCTCCGCAGTCTCACAGTGCACAGTGCAGATGCCCTCACACCTGCCTGCTGCCATTCCTGACCAAGCTCTGCACTGCTGGTAGCCCCATCCCGCAGCTGACCACAGTTTTAAGAGACGGTCCTGGCGCTTGCTGGTCTTTCTTGGGCGCCCTGGAGCCTTTTTGGCAACAATGGAACCTCTCTCCTTGAAGTTCTTGATGGTGCGATAGATTGTTGACTGAGGTGCAATCTTTCTATCTGCGATACTCTTCCCTGTTCGGCCATTTTTGTGCAGTGCAATGATGACTGCACGTGTTTCTGCTTGTGAGATAACCATGGTTAACAGAAGAGAAACAATGATGCCAAGCACCAGCCTCCTTTTAACCTCTTAAGGACCCATGACGTAGCGGTACGTCATGGATCACTGTCACTTAAGGACCCATGACGTACCGGTACGCCGGCCCTTTAAACGGGCGCCCGCGAAATCGTGCGGCGCTCCGATGAAGATGGCTGCTGATTCTATCAGCAGGCATCTTCCTGTGTCACGTAGGGGGCAGTTTCCCTGCCCCCCTTGACGACGATCGCTGCAATCTCCTCTATTTCCGGGACCCGGGCCCCGGCACTGAGCTGTGATTGCTGCTGTCCGAGACAGCACCAATCACACCTGTGCCTGGACATCATCTGCCCGTGGGTGCCGGCCCCGATCGCCCGTGATTGGCCGGTAATCACCAGCCGGCCAATTACGGGCGATCTATACGACTACTCTCATCATCACCTTCTCTGCTAGCTGAGAATCAGCGGCAGAGAAGGTGATGATGGGAGTGATGACCTCTGTGCCGGGCGCCTCCTCCCGCTGTGCTGCCTGTGCGGTCCCCCTTCTCCTCCGGTCTCTGGTGACAGGGAAATCAGCTAGCAGCTGCTAGCTGATTTCCCTGTGCTCTCTCCTCTTCCCCGCGTGCCCGCCTCTCCCTCCCCAGTACCTCCTCCTCCTTGCCGCCGCTTCCTCCTCCTCTCCACCGCCGCTCCATGCTGCTGCCGCCGCTTCCTCCTCCTCCCCACCGCCGCTCGATGCTGCCGCCGCCGCTTACTCCTCCTCCCCACCGCCGCTCCATGCTGCTGCCGCCGCCGCCGCTGCTCCGTGCTCCCATCCACCCTCCAGGCACCCATCTCTCCCTCCAGGCACCCTCCCACCCATCAGGCACCCATCCGGCACCCATCCATCCCTCCCTCCCACTCACCCTCCCATCCATCCGGCACCCATCCATCCCTCCCTCCCACCCACCCATCCCTCCCTCCCACCCACCCATCCATTCATCCATCCATCCATCCCTCCCACCCATCAGGCACCCATCCCTCCCTCCCACCCATCAGGCACCCATCCCTCCCTCCCACCCATCAGGCACCCATCCCTCCCTCCCACCCACCCATCAGGCACCCATCCCTCCCTCCCATCAGGCACCCATCCCTCCCACCCATCAGGCACCCATCAGGCACCCATCCCTCTCTCCCACCCATCAGGCACCCATCCCTCTCTCCCATCCATCAGGCACCCATCCCTCTCTCCCACCCATCAGGCACCCATCCCTCTCTCCCACCCATCAGGCACCCATCCCTCCATCCCTCCCTCCCTCCCTCTTACCCATCAGGCACCCATCCCTCCCTCCCTCTCACCCATCAGGCACCCATCCCTCCCTCCCTCTCACCCATCAGGCACCCATCCCTCCCTCTCACCCATCAGGCACCCATCCCTCCCACCCATCAGGCACCCATCCCTCCCACCCATCAGGCACCCATCCCTCCCTCCCACCCTTTCACGCTGTGGATTCGCAGTGGATCCCGTGTCAGTGCATCCATATGAGAATACATACATGCAGCGGGAATGACATCCCGCTGTGTGTATGTAAATTAACCCCCCGTCGGCCAGAGCATACATCCGCTGCTCCCCACTCCGGTTTGCTTCGGGGGTTCTCGGCAGGATGTCCCGCTCAGCCAATCAGTGGCTGCGTGGGATGAGCAGACGCTGGAAACCCCCGAAGCAAGCTGGAACGGGGATGTATGCTCCGGCTGGTGGGGGGGTTAACTTACATATACACAGCGTGATGTCATTCCCGCTGCGTGTATGTATTCTCATAGGGATGAACTGACGCTGTATTTCGCTGCAAATCCACAGCGTGAAATCAACTGCGGATCCCGTGTGTGAAGGCACCCAAATGAAAAAAAATGGCCCATAGGTTGTTCTCTGCTGAGGAGGCATTCGCCTGGATTGCCTCCGATACTGAGACAACCAGTGAGGGAGAAGAGGAAGATCCCTTGTTACTTCTGCCTTCCTCTTCCTCATTGTCATCATCATTTAGTGATGATAAGCCCCCAAGGCGCCGCCCCAGGAAGCCCCACAAGCCCCCCCAAGTGACCCCACCTTGTACGAGCCACAGATTCCTGAGTTCGTTGGGGTCACTTGTGGGGGTTTCCTCTGTTTTGGCAGCACGGGGGCTCTGAGAGCCCTTCGTCCTCCATTCTGGGCAAATCCAGCTTCCAAAATCCAAATTGCGCTCCTTCCCTTTGGAGGCTTTCCGTGCGCCGGATTTGCAATTTGTGTCCACATGTGGGGTACTCTTGTAATCGGGGGAAATTGCTCTACATGACTAGGGGTTCATTTTTTCTTTTAACCCCTTGTGAACATGAAAAATTCAAAGTTACACCAACGTTTTAGTGTAAAAAATAAAGTTTTTCATTTTCACAGCACATTGTGCCCGTCACCAGTGGGGTCCATATGGCCACTATACCCCTTGTTACATTCCTTGAAGGGTGTAGTTTCCATAATGGGGTCACTTGTGGGAGGTTTCCAATGTTTTGGCAGCACGGGGGCTCTGCGAACCCGACATGGCCTAATCGGGGTAAATTGCGCTACGTGATTAGTGGTTTATTTTTTCTTTTAACCCCTTGTAAACATGAAAAATTCAAGGTTACACCAACATTTTAGTGTAAAAAATTTATCTTTTCATTTTCACGGCACATTGTTCCACATTTGTGTCTGTCACCAGTGGGGTCCATATGCCCAATATACTTCTTGTTACATTCCTTGAGGGGTGTAGTTTCCATAATGGGGTCACTTGTGGGGGGTTTCCAGTGTTTTGACAGCACAGGGGCTCTGCAAACCCGACATGGCCTTCGTCCTCCATTCTGGCCAAATTCAGCTTCCAAAAGCCAAATGGGGCTCCTTCCTTTTTGAGGTGTGTCCTGCGCCCGCATGATACACTATGTCCCCATATGGGGTATTTTTGTACTCGGGGGAAATTTCTCTACAAGTTGTATGTTTTTTTTTTCCTTTTAACCCCTTATCAACCTGAAAAATTTAAGGCTAGACCAAGTTTTAGTGTAAAAATTTTTTTTTTCCAATTTCCCGGCACATTGTGTCTGTCACACGTGGGGTCCATATGCTCACTATACCCCTTTTTACATTCCTTAAGGGGTGTAGTTTCCTAAATGGTATCCCTTTAGGGGTGTTTGTTAGGTTTTGGCACCCCTGAGCCTCTGCTAACCAGAAGTGGTACTTTGAAAATTGGCCAATTGTAAGGAGGCTTCAAAATTCACTAGGCGCTCCTTTACATCTGAGGCTTGTGGTTGCGTCAAATAGCGCAATAGGGCCACATATCGTATATTTCTATAAACTGCAGAAACGGGGCAATAAAAATTGGGGAGCATTTCTCTAGAAATAGGTTTTCTATTATGAGACAGATTGGATCACAGTATCATTTCTACAAAGAAAATTGAAATTTTCAATTTTCTCACACTCTTAGCTTTTATTTCTGTGGCTCACCTAAAGGGTTAAAAAACTTTCTGGAATTGATTTTGAACAGTTTGGGGGATGCAGTTTCTGAAGTGGGGTGTTTTGTGGGGCTTCATAATATGCAGCCCCCTCAAATACACTTCAAACGTGAACTGGTCCCTTGAAAAATCAGATTTTGAAATTCTTATGAAAATTTGAAAAAATGCTGCTAAACTTTGAAGCTTTCTACTGTCTTAAACAGTTGAACGAGTTTAATAAATGCTGTCAGCATAAAGTAGACATATTACTAATGCTATTTCATATCTAATTTATGTGGCATAACCATTTTCCTTACAAGCACAAAATTTCAAAGTTAGAAAAATGCAATTTTTCTCAATTTTTCACGTTATTTTGGGGTTTTTCATAAAGATAGGCTGTAAGTATCGACTCAATTTTACCAGAAATATAAAGTATAACATGTCACGAGAAAACAATCTCAGAATCAGCCAGATAGGTAAAGGCATCCCAAAGTTATTAATGGATAAAGTGACACAGGTCATATTGCTGAAATTTGCTCCGGTCCTTAAGGCCATTTTGGGCTCCGTCCTTAAGGGGTTAAAGTGTCCAGTGGTGTCATTCTTACTTAATCATGACAGATTGATCTCCAGCCCTGTCCTCATCCCACACCTGGGTTACTGGAGCAATCACTGAAACAATGTTAGCTGGTCCTTGTAAGGCCGGGCTGCAAAAACTGAAGCAGTATACTTTGTAAAAATTAACATTTGTATCATTCTCAAAACTTTTGGCCATGACTGTAGTTTCCAGAATGGGGTCACTTGTGGGGGGTTTCCAGTGTCTTGGCAGCACGAGGGCTCTGTAAATGCCACATGGCCCTTGAAATCCTTTCCAGTGAAATCCAGCTTGCAAAGGCCAATTGGCGCTCCTTCCCTTTGGAGGCTCGTCCTGCGCCCGCTTGGCACTTTATGTCCACATGTGGGGTATTTCCGTACTCGGGAGAAACTGTGCTACACGTTTCGTGTTTTTTTTTTTTCTTTTATCCCCTTGTAAAAATGAAAATTGAAGGCTAGAACGTTTTAGTGTAAAAATTTTAACTTTTCCTTTTTTTACACCACATTGTTCTGAAAATCTGTGAAACACCTGTGGGGTCTAAATGCTCACTGCACCCCTTGTTACATTACTTGAGGGGTGTAGTTTTGTAAATGGTGTCCCTTTAGGGGTGTTTTTAGGTTTTGGGACCCCAGAGCCTCTGCCAACCTGAAGTGGTACAGTCAGAAATGACCAAATATAACGGAGGTGTTAAAATTCACTAGGCGCTCCCTTATAGCTGAGGCTTGTGGTTGCGTCAAATAGCGCAATAGGGCCACATATGGGGTATTTCTATAAACTGCAGAAATGGGGCAATCAATATTGGGGTGCATTTCTCTGCTAATAGGTTTATAATTATGGAAAATATTGGATTACAATAAAATCTCTGTGCAGAAAATTAAAATTTTCACAAATCTTACACACTTAGCTTTAATTTCTGTGACTCCCCTAAAGGGTTAAAACACTTTCTGGATGTGTTTTTGCAGAGTGTGGGGGGTGCAGTTTCTGAAATGGGGTGCTTTGTGGGGCTTCATAACATACAGGCCCCTCAAATACACTTCAAACGTGAACAAGTCCCTAAAAACATCTAATTTTGAAATGTTACAGAAAATTTGGAATTTTGCTGCTAATGTATTAAGCTTTCTATAAAATTGTCTATAAAAAATGAGAGACAGTTTAATAAATGCCGCCAACATAAAGTAGACATGTTGCTAATGCTATTTAATTCATAATTTATGTGGCATAACCATTTTCTGTATAAGCAGAAAGGTTCCAAAGTTGGAAAAATGCATTGATCCACAATTTTTCACGTTATTTTGGTTTTTTTCATAAAGATTCGTTACAAGTATCGACTCCAATTTACTAGAAATGTGAAGTACAATATGTCGAGAAAACAATCTCAGAATCAGCCGGATAGGTAAAAGCATCCCAAGTTATTAATGAATAAAGTGACACAGGTCATATTCCTAAAATTTGTCTCTGTCCTTAACCCCTTAAAGTCAAAGCCAATTTTCGTTTTTGCACTTTAGCTTTTTCCACTTTATGTTTAAAAGGCCATAGCGCTTGCATTTTCTCACTTAGAGACCCACATGAGCCCTTATTTTTTGTGAAACCAATTGTACTTTGCAATGACAGACTTTATTTTCCTATAAAATATGCTGCGAAACCGGGAAAAAATCATTTGCGCTGTCAAATTGAAAAAAAAGGAATTTGTTTTTATTTCAGGGAGTTTCATGTTTACGCCGTTCGCCCTGGGGTAAAACTGACTTGTTATATATGTTCCTCAAGTCGTTATGATTACAACGATATATAACATGTATAACTTTTCTTTTATCTGATGGCCTGTAAAAAATATAAACCATTGTAAACAAATATACGTTCCTGAAAATCGCTCCATTCCCGGCTTATAGCGCTTTTATCCTTTGGTCTATGGGGCTGTGTCAGGTGTCATTTGATTAAATAATAGTTCGGGCGATTACGTGCGCAGCGATACCAAATATGTTTATTTATTTATATTTATAAAATGGGAAAAGGGGGGTGATTTGGACTTTTATTAGGGGAGGGGGCTTTTTATTAATAAAAAAACATTACTACTTTTATTTTTACATTAACTAGAAGTCCCCCTGGGGGACTTGTATATACACAGCACTGATCCCCCTGGGGTACTTGTATATACACAGCACTGATCACCCCTGGGGGACTTGTATATACACAGCACTGATCCCCCTGGAGGACTTGTATATACACAGCACTGATCCCCCTGGAGGACTTGTATATACACAGCACTGATCCCCCTGGAGGACTTGTATATACACAGCACTGATCCCCCTGGGGGACTTGTATATACACAGCACTGATCCCCCTGGGGTACTTGTATATACACAGCACTGATCCCCCTGGGGGACTTGTATAAACACAGCACTGATCCCCCTGGGGGACTTGTATATACACAGCACTGATCCCCCTGGAGGACTTGTATATACACAGCACTGATCCCCCTGGAGGACTTGTATATACACAGCACTGATCCCCCTGGAGGACTTGTATATACACAGCACTGATCCCCCTGGGGGACTTGTATATACACAGCACTGATCCCCCTGGGGTACTTGTATATACACAGCACTGATCCCCCTGCGGGACTTGTATATACACAGCACTGATCCCCCTGGGGGACTTGTATATACACAGCACTGATCCCCCTGGGGGACTTGTATATACACAGCACTGATCCCCCTGGGGGACTTGTATATGCACAGCACTGATCCCCCTGGAGGACTTGTATATACACAGCACTGATCCCCCTGGGGTACTTGTATATACACAGCACTGATCCCCCTGGGGGACTTGTATAAAGACAGCACTGATCCCCCTGGGGGACTTGTATATACACAGCACTGATCCCCCTGGGGGACTTGTATATACACAGCACTGATCCCCCTGGGGGACTTGTATATACACAGCACTGATCCCCCTGGGGGACTTGTATATACACAGCACTGATCCCCCTGGAGGACTTGTATATACACAGCACTGATCCCCCTGGGGGACTTGTATATGCACAGCACTGATCCCCCTGGAGGACTTGTATATACACAGCACTGATCCCCCTGGGGGACTTGTATATACACAGCACTGATCCCCCTGGAGGACTTGTATATACACAGCACTGATCCCCCTGGAGGACTTGTATATACACAGCACTGATCCCCCTGGAGGACTTGTATATACACAGCACTGATCCCCCTGGGGGACTTGTATATACACAGCACTGATCCCCCTGGGGTACTTGTATATACACAGCACTGATCCCCCTGGGGGACTTGTATAAACACAGCACTGATCCCCCTGGGGGACTTGTATATACACAGCACTGATCCCCCTGGAGGACTTGTATATACACAGCACTGATCCCCCTGGAGGACTTGTATATACACAGCACTGATCCCCCTGGAGGACTTGTATATACACAGCACTGATCCCCCTGGGGGACTTGTATATACACAGCACTGATCCCCCTGGGGTACTTGTATATACACAGCACTGATCCCCCTGGGGGACTTGTATATACACAGCACTGATCCCCCTGGGGGACTTGTATATACACAGCACTGATCCCCCTGGGGGACTTGTATATACACAGCACTGATCCCCCTGGGGGACTTGTATATGCACAGCACTGATCCCCCTGGAGGACTTGTATATACACAGCACTGATCCCCCTGGGGGACTTGTATATACACAGCACTGATCCCCCTGGAGGACTTGTATATACACAGCACTGATCCCCCTGGGGGACTTGTATATGCACAGCACTGATCCCCCTGGGGGACTTATATATGCACAGCACTGATCCCCCTGGGGGACTTGTATATACACAGCACTGATCCCCCCTGGTGGACTTGTATATACACAGCACTGATCCCCCTGGGGGATTCCTATATACACAGCACTGATCCCCCTGGGGTCTCCTATATACACAGCACTGATCCCCCTGGGGGACTTGTATATACACAGCACTGATCCCCCTGGGGTCTCCTATATACACAGCACTGATCCCCCTGGGGGACTTGTATATACACAGCACTGATCCCCCTGGGGCCCCCTATATACACAGCACTGATCCCCCTGGGGCCCCCTATATACACAGCACTCATCCCCCTGGGGGACTTCTATGTACATAGCACTGATCTCTCATAGAGATAAAAGCTGTGTATATACAGTGCAGCACAATGTATTGCCGAGGCGGGATCAGCGTCATTGCGACGCTGAGTCCCGGCCCGGCCAGAAGAATGGACGTCCCTGGTGTCTAGCGGGACAGATCCGTCCCACTAGACACCAGGGACATGCTAGCAAAGCCTCTAAATGCAGCTGTCAGGTTTGACAGCTGCATTTAGAGGCTTAATTAGCTGGCGCGGCAACAGGACCCGCGCCGGCTAATAGAGGCACTCCCCGGCTGCAGCCGGGAGCAGCGCCGTTCAGAGCGGGGTCCCGGCGCGGCACCATGACGTACCAGGTACATCATGGGTTGCTAAGGGGTATAAGCGACACTGTCACCACATCATTAAAAACCTTTAAATGACTAATGTAGCTGTCTCCATACCTTATTTCAGATTATTAATCATGGTGCTTGTTCTTGTGAAAAGTGCTTTTATCCGCTTGTTACTGTGCCAAAGGGGAGTGGCTTAGTCTCTAATGTGCCACATTGCCCCGCCCCCATCCGTGATGTCATCTCCGCATATGCCCCGCCCCCTTAGCGCCCATTGGTGTGGGTCAATCTAGGGGGTGGGGCCTAGATCTTTAGGCTGGCCCTATGGCTGCTGAGGGGGCAGGGCCTATGTGGTGATGACGCCACAGATGGGGGCGGTGCTAAGTGACGCTTAGCCCGCGAAGCCTCGCCCACATATCCCAATCCACATATAATAAAAACACTTTTTACCAGAACAAGCACCATGACGAATAATATAAAAGAAGTAATGAAAGCTGCAACATTTACCCTTTACACCTGTGGAGAGCAGTCAGACTGCAAAAAGGGGGGTTACAGTGTCACTTTAAGGCCATTTCAGGCCCGGTCCTTAAGGGGTTAAATGGGCATCTAGTTGCCATTCTCATCGGAGCATTGTACAGACCTTAGAATGTACCGCTGATTCTGGGTCTGTTCCTGATTTCATAGCTGACTTCTGAGATGTCTTTGATGAAGTCAGCTCGGACCATCTTCATGACTATATTCAGGAAAGCCTCCGCAAGGGTCACATCCGGCCCTCAGTATCGCCTAGGGGGGCAGGTTTCTTTTTTGTCAGCAAGAAAGATGGAGGTCTGAGACCATGTATAGACTACCGAGAGTTAAATAAAATCCCGGTTAAGGACCAGCATCCTCTTCCTCTGATCCCGGATTTGTTCAGTCAGGTTGAGGGTGCCCACTGGTACTCCAAAATAAATCTCCGGGGAGCCTACATGTTGCTGCTGCTGCTGGCTGTTGCTGCTGGCTGTTGTTGTTGCTGGCTGTTGCTGCTGCTCTTGTGGTTGCTGTTGCTGCTGGTTGTTGCTGTTGTTTCTGCTGCTGCTGCTGCTGTTGTTGCTTCTGCTGGTTGTTGCTGCTGCTGTGGGCTGTTGCTTCTGGCTGTTGTTGCTGCTGCTGGCTGTTGTTGCTGCTCTTGTTGATGCTGCTGTGGTTGCTGTTGCTGGTTGTTGCTGCTGCTGTTGTTGCTTCTGATGGTTGTTGCTGCTGCTGGTTGTTGCTGTTGTTGCTGCTGGTTGTTGTTATTGCTGCTGCTGGCTGTTGTGGCTGTTGCTGCTGCTGGCTGTTGCTGCTGCTGGCTGTTGCTGCTGCTGCTGGCTGTTGTTGCTGCTGCTGGCTGTTGCTGCTGTTGGTGTTGTTGCTGTTGCTGCTGCGGTTGCTGTTGCTTCTGCTGGTTGTTGCTGCTGCTGCTGGTTGTTGCTGCTGCTGCTGGCTGTTGTTGCTGCTGCTGGCTGTTGCTGCTGTTGGTGTTGTTGCTGTTGCTGTTGCGGTTGCTGTTGCTTCTGCTGGTTGTTGTTGCTGCTGGTGGTTGTTGCTGCTGCTGCTGGTTGTTGCTGTTGCTGCTGGTTGTTGTTGCTGCTGCTGGTTGTTGCTGCTGCTGCTGGTTGTTGTTATTGCTGCTGCTGGTTGTTGCTGTTGTTGTTGTTGCTGCTGCTGGTTGTTGTTGTTGTTGCTGGTTGTTGTTATTGCTGCTGTTGGTTGTTGCTGCTGGTTTTTGCTGTTGCTGCTCCCCATTAGACACCAGGGAAGTGCTGCAATAAGTAATCGGATGCAGTTGTCCACTTTGACAGCTGCATCCGATTACTGTATTAGCGGTCCCGGCGATCGGACCGTGCCCGCTAATAGCCGCGGTCCCGGGCTAAAAGCGGCACCCGAGACCGCGGCGGTTCAGAACGTGTGGAGGCGGCCCTGGACGTACGGGTACGTCCAGGGTCGTCTAGGGGTTAGTTTCTCCTAGTCCTCATGGTTTATCATTCCAGCCATCGGGTCCTGGCATGACGCCTGATCAGGCGGTCTTCCTGCGGGTCAGTGAGCCTTGGAAGTTCTGCTGGGGACCAGCGCTCCCTGCCCCATTTACTCCCCCATTGGCCCCCATACACCTCAGACTATTGTCTGCCTAACCTGAGGATTCAGCCATCAATCTAACATGTATGGGGCCGTCCTGAACCAACACCATCAGTGATGATAGAGGTCAGCCGTGAAGGAAAATCATCGCCGACCCCTTTGTTCCAAAAGAGATAAGCCGTAGTGAGCGCACTTTCACTGTGGATTACCCCTCCCTATAGACAACACGGGAGAGATCCTCTGTGCCAAGCGCTCGGCTCTATGGGAAGGACAGGCGGGAGATTTAACTGCTTCTTACATCTACAGGGACTCATGTTATGGCCGATCCCTCCGATGAAGCGCCCCCTTGTGGACTGCAGTCAGTACTACCACTCTCTCGCCTCTTTATTTGTTCCCTGCAGCGGTGTTCACCGGTCAGGATGAAGTCATGATGGGTGTAGTTGTCTGGTCGGCCTGCGATCTGCCTCGGCATGCTTTGTGATGACTGTAGTTTGTCAGGTGTCTGACTTCAGAGTCTCTTACAGTCACTATTACATATGGTCTCCACATGATAGCAGCTCACTACCTCCTTCTGCTCCAATCCTGTAGGCTCCTGTCCTTTCTATATCAGGCAGAGGCTACACCCCTGCATACCCCTGTATATGACGCCATATAGGATGGAAATATAGTGCAGGATATAAAGGTTTGGTATAGCACTACGCCTTTTCCCATCCCATGTATTCAGCTTTTAGTAAGGGGAAAGCTGCGCTCTCTCCACCACTCGGTGCAGCACTGCCATCTGCTGGACACCAGGCACACTGCAGGCCCTGCGCTCAGCCACCTCAGGGCCAGTATCCAGTTTAGTCACATTCCAACCTTTCACTTGTTAAAACTTTTTACAAATATGTAAAACTTGTGGCGTAAAAACCTACAGAGCAGCACCAAGGTAACCCAACCTCCCCACATCCTGCCCCAGGGGGTAAATCCTATATATATATAATCCCACTATAAAATCCAGGAGCTGGTTGTAACACCCTATTATTTGGATACACCTCATTATTAGGATACACCCCTTTCATACACCACATTGTTGAATTCCTTCCCAAGTTGCATTGGGAGGACACAAAGTCCTTCTCTCCTGGTACATAGCAGCTCGCTTCCTGAAGAAGAAGCCAAGAGGATGCACACATGTTCCCTGCGGGCCTCATAGTCATGAAGGTAACTGTGTGAGCTCCTCTGGAGAGCGCACGGCTTGTGGTGGCCATGTCCTACATCAACAGTCAGAACAGGACATTGTGCTGCTACTTATACCGAGGTGAATGCTGTATGTGTGCGGCGTGATGGTGAAATATAATATGCTACATATCATCACTACAGCGGAGACCCCCATCACTACAGCAGAGACCCCCATCACTACTGCAGAGACCCCCATCACTACAGCGGAGACCCCTATCACTACAGCAGAGACCCCCCCCCCCCATCACTACAGCGGAGCCCCCCTATCACTACTGCAGAGACCCCCATCACTACAGCGGAGCCCCCCTATCACTACTGCAGAGACCCCCATCACTACTGCAGAGACCCCCATCACTACTGCAGAGACCCCCATCACTACAGCGGAGACCCCTATCACTACAGCAGAGACCCCCCCCATCACTACAGCGGAGCCCCCCTATCACTACTGCAGAGACCCCCATCACTACAGCGGAGACCCCCCATCACTACAGCGGAGACCCCCCATCACTACAGCGGAGACCCCCATCACTACTGCAGAGACCCCCTATCACTACAGCAGAGACCCCCCATCACTACAGCGGAGACCCCCTATCACTACAGCGGAGAACCCCCATCACTACAGTGGAGAACCCCTATCTATCTATCTATCTCCTATCTATCTATCTATCTATCTATCTATCTATCTATCTATCTATCTATCTCCTATCTATCTCCTATCTATCTATCTCCTATCTATCTCCTATCTATCTATCTATCTATCTCCTATCTATCTCCTATCTATCTATCTATCTATCTCCTATCTATCTATCTCCTATCTATCTATCTATCTATCTCCTATCTATCTATCTATCTATCTATCTATCTATCTATCTCCTATCTATCTCCTATCTATCTATCTATCTCCTATCTATCTATCTATCTATCTATCTATCTATCTATCTATCTATCTATCTATCTATCTATCTCCTATCTATCTATCTCCTATCTATCTATCTATCTATCTATCTATCTATCTCCTATCTATCTATCTATCTATCTATCTATCTATCTATCTATCTCCTATCTATCTCCTATCTATCTATCTATCTCCTATCTATCTCCTATCTATCTATCTATCTATCTCCTATCTATCTCCTATCTATCTATCTCCTATCTATCTATCTATCTATCTATCTATCTCCTATCTATCTATCTATCTATCTATCTATCTCCTATCTATCTCCTATCTATCTATCTATCTATCTATCTCCTATCTCCTATCTATCTATCTATCTATCTATCTCCTATCTATCTCCTATCTATCTATCTATCTATCTATCTATCTCCTATCTATCTATCTATCTATCTATCTATCTATCTATCTATCTCCTATCTATCATCTATCTCCTATCTATCTATCTATCTACAAAAGAAAATCCGTAGCACACCAGCGTCCGGTGAAAAAGAAGTGGTTTTTCTTTTGTATTTGTTGGGATCCCGTGCCAAGGGACTTACTCCGTATAGCACCCGCTACTTGGATTCGGAAGTGCGGCTTTCTCCTTTTTCTATTTATTTATCTATCTATTTATCTATCTCCTATCTATTTATCTGTCTATCTGTCAGGATTCGCCCTGTTGCCAAATGGCTTAGAAACTGCCCTTGCTATAATGTAAAGGTGTATAACAGGGTGAGCCCTTCCATTGTCTCTCCCATGCAGGATGGGCCTCTGCAGCATTCAGAAACCTTGGCGGCTGGGACCACAGTACTTTATTTCTAGTCAGCATAGTGGTCAGGTACCACACATGGAGGGCATTGTGTTTAGTATCAACCCCCATTGGATGAGCTGGTTAGGTGACCTGGTGAAGGTGCGTTCTCTGGAGTACGGGACGCTGGGGGCTGCTACAGCCTCTTGTTATTTGAGGGGTTCTCGCTTGCCTCAGGCCCATATTACACGGCCGAGTCACCAAGGTAAACAAGTGCTAATCTGCTAGATCTGCTCTCATTTACTGAGCCTATTATAAGGCTCGACTATCGGGCAGTAAGGGCTGCACAGACATTGTTAGCGATGTCCATGTGGTCCTTGCCTTTAGTGCAAAATAATGATGCTTAAAGGGGTTATCCAGTGCTACAAAAACATGGCCACTTTCTTTCAGAGACAACACGACTCTTGTCTCCAGTTCAGGTTCAGTTTGCAATTAAAGGGGTTATCCAACGCTACAAAAACATGGCCACTTTTCCCCCTACCGTTGTCTCCAGTTCAGGTGCAGTTCGCAATTAAAGGGGTTATCCAACGCTACAAAAACATGGCCACCTTTCCCCCTACCGTTGTCTCCAGTTCAGGTGCGGTTTGCAATAAAGCTCAATTTACTTCAATGGAACTGAGTTTCAAAACCCCACCCAATCTGGAGACAATAGTAGGGGTAAAGTGGCCATGTTTTTGTAGTGCTGGATAACCCCTTTAAGCTCCATTCACTTCAATGGAACTGAGCAACAAAACCCTGTGCAAGCTGAAGACAAGAGTGGGGCTGTCTCTGGAAGAAAGTGGCCATGTTTTTGTAGCGCTGGATAACCCCTTTAAACATACCTGTCCACTCTCCACATGCCCACGGTGTCTTCCTGGCTTCTGCCTGCTGCTGCTGTGACAACTGTAGAGATGGTCTCTGAAGTGAGAGGCTGCCCAGCCAATCACTGCCAGTTATTGGCTGAGCGGCTTGTCC
Organism: Dendropsophus ebraccatus; assembly: GCF_027789765.1. NCBI lineage: Eukaryota > Metazoa > Chordata > Amphibia > Anura > Hylidae > Dendropsophus > Dendropsophus ebraccatus. The sequence goes on from NC_091454.1 coordinate 229,694,314, forward strand.
TTTCAGAGACTGACTCTGAGCGGGCTGAAGCCAGGAATACACTGGGGAGGGGGCCGAAGCTGGGAATACACCAGGGAGCGGGCAGAAGCCAGCAATACACCTGGGAGCGGGCAGAAGCCAGCAATACACCTGGGAGCGGGCAGAAGCCAGGAATACACCTGGGAGCGGGCAGAAGCCATGAACACACCGGAGAGCGGGCAGAAGCCATAAACACACCGGAGAGCGGGCAGAAGCCAGGAACACACCTGGGAGCGGGCAGAAGCCATGAACACACCGGAGAGCGGGCAGAAGCCATAAACACACCGGAGAGCGGGCAGAAGCCAGGAACACACCGGTGAGCAGGCAGAAGCCAGGAACACACCGGAGAGCGGGCAGAAGCCAGGAACACACCGGAGAGCGGGCAGAAGCCAGGAACACACCGGGGAGCAGGCAGAAGCCAGGAATACACCGGGGAGCGGGCAGAAGCCAGGAGTACACCAGGGAGCGGGCAGAAGCCAGGAGTACACCGGGGAGCGGGCAGAAGCCAGGAGTACCTTGGGGAACGGGCAGAAGCCAGGAACACACCGGGGAGGAGGCAGAAGCCAGGAATACACCGGGGAGCAGGCAGAAGCCAGGAATACACCGGGGAGCGGGCAGAAGCCAGGAGTACACCGGGGAGCGGGCAGAAGCCAGGAGTACACCGGGGAGCGGGCAGAAGCCAGAAGTACCTTGGGGAACGGGCAGAAGCCAGGAACACACCGGGGAGGAGGCAGAAGCCAGGAATACACCGGGGAGCAGGCAGAAGCCAGGAATACACCGGGGAGCGGGCAGAAGCCAAGAATACACTTGGGAGCGGGCAGAAGCCAGGAACACACTGGGGAGCAGGCAGAAGCCAGGAACACAGGGGAGATGGCAGAAGCCAGCAATACACCTGGGAGCGGGCAGAAGCCAGCAATACACCTGGGAGCGGGCAGAAGCCAGGAACACACTGGGGAGCACTCAGAAGCCAGGAACACAGGGGAGATGGCAGAAGCCAGAAATACACCTGGGAGCGGGCAGAAGCCAGCAATACACCTGGGAGCGGGCAGAAGCCAGGAACACACCGGGGAGCGGGCAGAAGCCAGGAACACACCGGGGAGGAGGCCAAAGCCAGGAATACACCGGGGAACGGGCCGAAGCCAGGAATACACCGGGGAGCGGGAAGAAGCCAGCAATACACCTGGGAGCGGGCAGACGCCAGGAATACACCGGGGAGGAGGCCAAAGCCAGGAATACACCAGGGAACGGGCCGAAGCCGGGAATACACCGGGGAGCAGGCAGAAGCCAGAAATACACCGGGGAGCGGGCCGAAGCCAGGAATACACCGGGGAGGGGGCAGAAGCCAGGAATACACCGGGGAGCGGGCAGAAGCCAGCAATACACCTGGGAGGGGGCAGAAGTCAGGAACACACCGGGGAGGAGGCAGAAGCCAGGAACACAGGGGAGAGGGCCAAAGCCAGGAATACACCAGGGAGCGGGCAGAAGCCAGGAATACACCAGGGAGCGGGCAGAAGCCAGCAATACACCTGGGAGCGGGCAGAAGCCAGGAATACACCAGGGAGGAGGCCGAAGCTGGGAATACATCGGGGAGCGAGCAGACGCCAGGAATACTTCGGGGAGCGGGCAGAAGCCAGCAATACACCAGGGAGCGGGCAGAAGCCAGCAATATACCAGGGAGCGGGCAGAAGCCATGAACACACCGGGGAGTGGGCAGAAGCCAGGAACACACCGGGGAACAGACAGAAGCCAGGAATACACCAGGGAGTGGGCAGAAGCCAGGAACACATCGGGGAGCAGACAGAAGCCAGGAATACACCAGGGAGCGGGCAGAAGCCAGCAATACACCTGGGAGCGGGCAGAAGCCAGGAACACACCGGGGAGCGGGCAGAAGCCAGGAACACAGGGGAGAGGGCCAAAGCCAGGAATACATCTGGGAGTGGGCAGAAGCCGGGAATACACCAGGGAGCGGGCCGAAGCCAGGAATACACCGGGGAGGGGGCAGAAGCCAGCAATAGACCTGGGAGCGGGCAGAAGTCAGGAACACACCGGGGAGGAGGCCAAAGTCAGGAATACACCGGGGAGCGGGCCGAAGCCAGAAATACACCGGGGAGCGGGCAGAAACCAGGAATACACCGGGGAGCGGGCAGAAGCCAGGAATACACCGGGTAGCGGGCAAAAGTCAGGAATACACCGGGGAGTGGGCAGAAGCCAGGAATACACCGGGGAGTGGGCAGAAGCCAGCAATACACCTGGGAGCAGGCAAAATCCAGGAATACACCGGGAAGTGGGCAGAAGCCAGGAATACACTGGAGAAGGGGCAGAAGCCAGGAATACACCGGAGAAGGGGCAGAAGCCAGGAATACACCAGGGAGCGGGAAGAAGCCAGGAATACACCGGGGGGCGGGGTTTAGCCAGGAATACACTGGGGAGTGGGCAGAAGCCAGGAATACAGCTGAAAGTGGGCAGAAGCCAGGACTACACCGAGGAGCGGGCAGAAGCCAGGAATACACCGGGGAGCGGGCAGAAACCAGCAATACACCAGGGAGCGGGCCGAAGCCAGGAATACACCGAGGAGGAGGCCAAGAATACACCGGGGATCGTAAAGAAGGCAGGAATACACCGGGGAGTGGGCAGAAGCCAGGAATACACTGGGGAGTGTGCAGACGCCAGGAATACAGCTAAAAGTGGGCAGAAGCCAGGACTACACCGGGGAGCGGGCAGAAGCATTGGGAAGCATAGGCAGTTGTTTAAATACTTTATTATTTTCTTTACACATTCATCAAGCGTTGGTTACATATCGCTATTACACTTAACAATGCGCAGTCGGAGGCTGACAAAAAGACATGAACAGCTGATGATCGTTCCAATTCACCAGATGATCGTTGTCTTTATTACATGGAGCAATAACCTGCCAAGGTGGCCTGAGTCGGTAGAGTATTGCGTAATACGGCCCTGCGACTCCTCTTCTGGTGGTGGCTGATGCTGGCACATTAGGCTTCTGTGTTGTAGTTATCCTGGAATATAGGACTCCTGGGGCTCTAAGCTTGTGTATTTCTTTATATGTTAGTGTATTCTATTTTCGTTTTGTATATATATAGTCTCTTTGTGAGCACCTGGTGTTAGGGTTTAGAGCTAGGTAGGGGTGGAGAGGGTTTCAGTGGGAGTTTGGTAAGACTTACATACATGTATATAGAAAATCCTGGGCTTCTTCATGGATATCCGTGATCATGGGTATGTTTATATTAAAGTATTATATAGGTGTAGTATATATAGCTTATTAACATGTTACAGTTTATAGAAGTATAAAAATAATAAAAAGTATAGTAATATACGGACATGGAGAGAAAGGAGCGGCTGCCCATCACACCTATGGCGGACACTAATCCCTCTTGGCTACATTTAAAATCCAACGCCAGGATGTTGGTATATAATTTGATCGAACCATATTGCCCCATGTACCACATGCAGGTCCCCTGGTTCACGAGTCCCTACACGAACTCCACACTGTGTTGGTCAGGGACCGCCAACCCTGCAGAGCGAGCGCAAGCAGGGCAGGAAGGAATGGCCCTGCAACCCCACTGTCACCGGACCAAACTCTAAGGGCCTCCCCCAAACCCAGCAGGCGGCGCCGGCGGAGAAAGCAGCCACCAAGCAGTAAGACCTTGTTCACACTGTGTTGCTTGGTGTCCTCTTTCTCTGCCGGTGGCATCTGCTGGATTGGGGGGGGGGCACTTGGGGTTTGGTCCTGTAACAGTGGTATTGCAGGGCCATTCCGTGGCCTCCCTTCCCTGCTTGCGCTTGCTCTGCGGGGTTGGCGGTCGCTGACCGACACAGTGTTGAGTTAGTGTAGGCACTCATGTGGGCCAGGGGACCTGCACATGGTACATGAGGCAATATGGTTTTAATAGTATAATTAATACTATAGTATTATAGTATAGATTGTTCTATGAAAGATGTGCAGGGGTGGACGGGCGTTGTAACCTTATGCAATGGGGCACGTTACCATATCCATTTCTGAGTTTCGCAGATTTTTTTTGTAATGTTCTGGTAAGATACAGAATGTTTATTTCCATCATTATTTATGTCCTTACAGGATATGTTATTATGTTCTGATAAGATATAATAGGTCTAATTCTGGGATTATTATTATTATATTTTAAAATGTAATAAAACCATTAGGCTGTATCTTAAAGCATCAGCACACAGTAACGTCCTCGTCAGTATAGTGGTAAGTATCCCCCCTGGTTCAATTCCCCAATAGGGAGGCAAGGTTTCACTTCTATCTATATTCAACACTATCGGCAAACACATCACACTTACACATGCTCTGTCCACCGGAGATACTGGTTGGTGTACAGCCCACGCAGCATCATGTACTATCATATTTTAGTTGAGTTTTGAGCTTTTCACTATTACCTGAGAGATTGTAAGCCCTTGTGGGCAGGAACTCTCACCTATTTTACCTGATGATGGCTTGCTGTGATGACATAATTCTTCCTGACCAGTGTCCATGCGCTGATGATGACGATGGACGGTAGAGAGTTATCCCTTCACTAGTGTCCTCTCCTTCTCATCCTGGCTGGGTATAACGTATAACAGACCTATAATCATCTGGGGCATTCATAATCTTAGAGGGCTTTCCCACTTCATCCACCCCTTGGCTCGCGGGCACTTTTCCAGTTGTTTATGTCGTACACTGGGACTTTATCCAAGACATTTGCAGTAAGCTGCTCCCGAGTGTCCACTAATAATAATGTCTGGTAAGGTTCATTCCTCCTGAGCTCAGCACCTGCCGCCATCGCTCACAGCTTTCCTTCTATTAAGCCTGGCCTCTTCACTTCAGCTTTATATAAAGGCCAAGGTTGCTCTGCGAACGTCCAGGTCTTGGCTGCACTTTGTGTGTATGTTTATGACTTCTTCACACTTTTAGTTATTGCTGTCACTGACCATCTTGTATTACAGTAGTAATAAGGCAATCCTACCCTTATGCTGGCTATGCCCGGAGTGCGTCCAAGGAGATCTTGCGGGATGTATATGGTGGCCATGCATGGTGAGAAGCATATAGCGACCTGGAGCCTTGTAACGGTGAGCAGAACAGGTTGCCTTGGTTCACTGTTCCCAGGTAACAAGCAGGCTTTCTGAAGGGTGCGTGAACACCCGGGTGAGTCACCACCTACAGAATATCACCCTCTGGTGAAGGACATGATGAGGTTCATCCTCCTCTGTGGAAGCTGAGGAAATGGTAAGAAGAGGAGACATACAATGAGAAGAGACCAGGAAGTCCTCAGTATGACCGACATTGACAGCGTACAGAGAAGGTTTGGAAGAAGTCTACAAGTAATGGACTTTGTAAGTACTTCCCGCATTACTCATAAGTGACCTTGCATCCCCTGCTTGTTCAATTCTTAAAAGTTTACATACGACGCTAGAATTTTAGTTTTTTTTTGTCTTTTTTTTAAAGACTATGAATAACATAAACACCCCTCCCCCCTACAGGTTAGTGGTCGGATGACGCCATTTATTCTTACACTACTGTATTTTCTAATTTTTTTTTTAGATCAGAATGACAACCAAAACCATCCAAATGATCCTGATGAAAAGTTCCCATCCCTCAGTTCTTAATCCCGTGTATTGCCCCCTCTAACATCAATGGCAGCTTGGAGTCTTTGGCGCAGTTGTAAATAGGGCTCTTCATGTTCTCAGATGGTAAAGCCGCCCATTCTTCTTGGCAAAAAGCCTACATGGGGGAGTGGCCAGCATAAAGCCAGTACTGCGCAAATGCCACAAAGTATCTCACCTACCATACGCCAAACAGCACAGAGACAGAGAGGACAGAGACAGAGAGGACAGAGACAGCCCAGTGACAAGCCGCAAAACTTCTAGAACAAGGTCATTTGGAGTGATGAGTCCAAAAACTTTTTGGCCACAACCATAAACATTACATTTGTAGAGGTGTCAGTGCGGCCTATGACGGAAGGATCACCATTCCTACTGTAAAGCATGGGGGAGGATCGCTGAGGTTTTGGGGATGTGTGGGCTACAAAGGCTCAGGAAACTTAGTCAAAATTGAAGGAAAGAAGAATGTAGCCGGTTATCAGCCCCGGAGCTGGGCATGAGACGTACTTGGATATTTCAACATGACAATGATCCAAAGCACACAGCCAAGTCAACCTGTTATTAGCGACAGCAGAACAAAGTGAAGGTTCCGGAGTGGCCATCTTAGTCTCCTGACCTCAGTATCATTGAGCCACTCTGGGGAGATCTCCAATGTGCAGATCATGCAGGACAGCCCAGGAATTAACAGGAGCTGGAGGCTTTTTGCCAAGAAGAGTGGGCGGCTTTACCATCTGAGAACATAAATAGCCTCATCCATAACTACCACAAAAGACTTCAAGCTGCCATTGATATTAAAGGGGGGGGGGATACACGGATTAGGAACTGAGGGATGGGAACCTTTCATCAGGGTCATTATGATGTACAAAGAGAAAACACAGTAGTGTGACAATAAATGGCGTCACCCGACCACTGACCACAAGAAAGTTTTTGTATTACACAGGTCAACAAAAAAAAAAAATTTACTGGTGTCCAAAATATTTTAATGATTTTGGGGTATTTTGGGGGTGCTGATTCTGAATATGCTATCAGTTTAGCCAGATTGGCTCAAGTTTTTTTTCATGTCTTGTTCATTTTTGAAGATTACTTTCTAAAACTAGTTAAAATAAACTAAAATCAACATTTACTTTGTAAAATTTATTGTATTCATGACAATAGCAATAAAGTTAATGCGCGTGTAGCAAATTACGTCTTTTTTTTTTTACATATTTCACGAAAATTCTCAAAAATTTGAGCCAATCTGGCAAAACTGATGACATATTCAGAATCAGCACCCCAAAGTTACCCTAAATTCGTTGAAATATCTTTGGCCCCAAGAATGCTGTTGACCTGTGTTATCATTCATATTCTCTAAAAAAAAGCACAAGAAAGCAAAAATTCTGCCGGGGTATGTAAACTTTTAAGCATAACTGCTAACTGTTATACCTAGCGCTGTGTTCTCACTGCAGACCATGATGTTCCTTCCTATATCTCTTATCTTCATCTACAACCTGTCGGGATTTGTGCTCTCTGATCAGTGAATGACCTGTCTCTCAGTCTCTCTCACATCACGGTGCTGTCTCTATCAGTCTCTTTCACATCACGGTGCTGTCTCTCAGTCTCTCTCACATCACGGTGCTGTCTCTCAGTCTCTCTCACATCACAGTGTTGTCTCTCAGTCTCTTTCACATCACGGTGCTGTCTCTCAGTCTCTCTCACATCACGGTGCTGTCTCTCAGTCTCTCTCACATCACAGTGTTGTCTCTATAAGTCTCTCTCACATCACAGTGTTGTCTCTATCAGTCTCTCTCACATCACAGTGTTGTCTCTATCAGTCTCTCTCACATCACGGTGCTATCTCTCAGTCTCTCTCACATCACGGTGCTGTCTCTCAGTCTCTCTCACATCATGGTGCTGTCTCTCAGTCTCTCTCACATCATGGTGCTGTCTCTATCAGTCTCTCTCACATCACAGTGCTGTCTCTATCAATCTCTCTCACATCACGGTGCTGTCTCTCAGTCTCTCTCACATCACAGTGCTGTCTCTCAGTCTCTCTCACATCACGGTGTTGTCTATCAGTCTCTCGCACATCACAGTGCTGTCTCTCAGTCTCTCACATCACAGTGCTGTCTCTCAGTCTCTCGCACATCACGGTGCTGTCTCTCAGTCTCTCGCACATCATATTGCTGTCTCTCAGTCTGTCGCACATCATGGTGCTGTCTCTCAGTCTCTCGCACATCACAGTGCTGTCTCTCACACATCACAGTGCTGTCTCTCACACATCACAGTGCTGTCTCTCAGTCTCTCGCACATCATATTGCTGTCTCTCAGTCTCTCGCACATCACGGTGCTGTCTCTCAGTCTCTCGCACATCACGGTGCTGTCTCTCAGTCTCTCGCACATCACGGTGCTGTCTCAGTCTCTCGCACATCATGGTGCTGTCTCTCAGTCTCTCTCACATCACGGTGCTGTCTCTCAGTCTCTCGCACATCATGGTGCTGGACTTCTACCCTTGTTCTTGTCCTCAGAGCTCTTCCTCTTACACACCTTATCTCATCTCTTTCACAATCCAAGGACTCTATAAGATAGGCCGATCCCTATTCAGCCGATAGGGCTGGGGATCATCTGACCTACCTGCATTGCTCATGGATGATAGAAGGAAAGTGACCGTCTATCCGGAGCTGCCCGCACACTGGTTGTGTAAAGGCTCGGGAATCAAGTGTTCATCTATGGGATTGGTGTCCATTAACCTCTTAGTGACCGCCGATACGGCTTTTTACGGCGGTCACTAAGGGTCCTTATTCTGCTGCCATCAGCTTTTTACGGCGATGGCAGAGAATAAGGCTACGGGGCCGGGACGGCCCCCACCCCATCCCCCCGGCTACCGGAGGTAGCTGAGGGGTTGGGGCAGTGTGTGGGGTCCGTCCCGCTCTGTCACTGAACTATGATTACTGAGATAGAAAATATCACAGTAATCATAGTAATACAGTGAAAATGAATATGTAAAGTACAAAAAGTGACAAACATACAAAAAAATAAAACACACACTTTTTATTATAGTAATAATTGCAGTTTACTCCCAAATTACCCCTAACCCCTCCCCAGATTACCCCTAACCACCGCACGTTGCCCGTAACCACCGCACGTTGGCCGTAACCATCGCACGTTGCCCGTAACCACCGCACGTTGCCCGTAACCACCGCACGTTGCCAGTGACCCCCTCCCGATTGCCCGTAACCACCCCAAATTACATGTACCCACCCCAGATTACCTATAAGCACTTCAGTTTATCAGTAACAATCCCAGATTGTCTGTAACCCTTCCAGGTTGCACATAACCCCCCCAGGTTCCCCGTAATCACGCCAGATTACATGTAACCCCCCCCAGTTTGCACGTAACCACCGCGCGTTGCCTCTGACCACGCCACGATGCCTCTGACCACCGCACGTCACCTCTGACCACCGCACGTCGCCTCTGACCACCGCACGTCGCCTCTGACCACCGCACGTCGCCTCTGACCACCACACGTCGCCTCTGACCACGCCACGGCGCCTCTGACCACCCCAAATTGCCAATGACCCCCTCCAGATTGCGGTGCCCATGCCAGATTACAGGTATCCACCCCAGATTGCCTATAAGAACTTCAGTTTATCCGTAACCACCCCACATTGCCCGTAGCCACCCCACGTTGCCCGTAACCACCCCAGATTGTCAGTAAGCACTGCAGGTTGCCGTAACCACCCCACGTTGCCCGTAACCACCCCAGATTGTCTGTAAGCACTGCAGGTTGCCCGTAACCACCCCACGTTGCCCGTATCCACCCCAGATTGTCTGTAAGCACTGCAGGTTGCCCGTAACCACCCCACGTTTCCCGTAACCATCCCAGATTGTCTGTAAGCACAGCAGATTGCCCGTAACCAGCCCACGTTGCCGTAACCACAGCAGGTTGCCCGTGACCACCACACGTTGCCCATAACCACCCCTCGTTGCCCGTAACCACCCCACGTTGCCTGTAACCACCCCAGGTTGCCGTAACCACAGCAGGTTGCCCGTGACCACCCCATGTTGTCCGTAACCACCCCACATTACCTGTAATCTCATTTTTTTTATTTTATTTTAGTAACTGCGCTATTCTAATAACCATTACTAGCTGCGGTTTTGCTCCTGTAAATTGGCGCTCCTTCCCTTCTGAGCCCTGCTGTGTGCCCATACAGTGGTTTATGCCCACATATGGGGTACCGTTGTACTCAGGAGAACCTGCGTTACAGATTTTGGGGTACGTTTTCTCTCCTGTTCCTCGACAAATTGAGAAATTTCAAACTAAACCAACATATTATTGGAAAAATTCGAGTTTTTCATTTTTACTGGCCAATTTTGAATACTTTCCTCTAATACCTGTGGGGTAAAAATGGTCACCACACCCCAAGATGAATTCTTTGAGGGGTGTACTTTCCAAAATGGGGTGACTTTTGGGGGGAATCTATTCTGCTGACACTACAGGGGCTCTGCAAACGCACCTGGCGCTCAGAAACTTCTTCAGAAAAATCTGCACTGAAAATGCTAATTGGCGCTCCCTTCCTTCTGAGCCCGGCTGTGTGCCCATGCAGTGGTTTATGTCCACATATGGGGTACCGTTCTACTCAGGAGAACCTGCTTTACATATATTGGGGTGACATTTCTCTCCTGTTCCTCGAGAAATTGAGAAATTTCAAACTAAAGGAACATATTATTGGAAAAAATTGAGTTTTTCATTTTTACTGTCTACTTTTGAATACTTTCCTCAAATACCTGTGGGGTCAAAATGCTCACCACACCCCAAAATAAATTCTTTGAGGGGTGCACTTTCTAAAATTGAGTGACTTATTGGGAGATTTTACTCTGCGGACACTACAGGGGCACTGCAAACGCACCTGGCGCTCGGAAACTTCTGCAGCAAAATCTGCATTGAAAAAGCTAATTGGCGCTCCTTCCCTTCTGAGCCCTCCTGTGTGCCCATGCAGTGGTTTATGCCCACATATGGGGTACCATTGTACTCAGGAGAACCTGCGTTACAAATTTTGGGGTACTTTTTTCCTCTTGTTCCTCGTGAAATTGAGAAATTTCAAACTAAACGAACATATTATTGGAAGAATTCGAGTTTTTCATTTTTACTGTCTTCTTTTGAATACTTTCCTGTAATACCTGTGGGGTCAAAATGGTCACCACACACCAAGATGAATTCTTTGAGGGGTGTACTTTCCAAAATGGGGTGACTTATGGGGGGTTTTCTCTCTGCTGACACTACAGGGGCTCTGCAAACACACCTGGCGCTCAGAAACTTCTTCAGCAAAATTTGCATTGGAAAAGCTAATTGGCGCTCCCTTCCTTCTGAGCCCTGCTGTGTGCCCATACAGTGGTTTACGCCCACATATGGGGTACCATTGTACTCAAGAGAACCTGCATTACAAATTTTGGGGTGCTTTTTGTCTCATATTCCTTTTGAAAATGAGAAACTTTAATCTAAACGTATATATTATTGGAAAATTAAAATTTTCAATTTTTTTACTGCCTAATTGTGAATACTTTCCTCCAGCCCCTGTAGGGTTAAAATGTTCATTATACCCCTAGATTAATTCTTTAAGGTGTGTAGTTTCCAAAATGGGGTCACTTATGGGGGTTTTCAGGATACCAGACTTCTAAATCCATTTAAAAAAAGAACTGGTACCTAAAAAAATCAGTTTCACAAAAATGTGATAATTTGCTGATAAATTTCTAAGCCCCATAACACCCTAAAAAAGTAAAATATGTTTACCAAATTATGGCAGAATAAAGAGGACATATTGGTAATGTGATTTAGTAACTAATTTATGTGCTACGACTTTCTTTTTTTAGAAGCAGAGAATTTCAAAGTTCATAAAATGCAAATTTTTTAAGTTTTTCATGATATTTTGATGTTTTTCACAAAAAACACACAAAGTAGTGACCAAATTTTGCCACTAACATAAAGTGCCATATGTCACGAAAAAACAATCTCAGAATCGCTAGCATACGTTAAAGCATCACTGAGCTATAAGAGCATAAAGTGAGACAGGTCAGATTTTGAAAAATTAGCCTGGTCATTAAGGCCCAAACTGCAGCACGAAGGGGTTAAAAGGATCCGCTTGTCAGGCTCCTATCACACGGAAGGATTATTGGGTAAAAAACATTATTGTATCATTCAAATGTAAGCGATAATCTTTCCATGAGTACACAGGAACCATCAAACCACTAAAAATGTCGCATCTTTTGAGGATGATATGGGCCTGCTTGGCTGAGGGCTATCCCTATTACACAGGATGATATGGGCATGCTTGGCTGAGGGCTATCCCTATTACACAGGATGATATGGGCATGCTTGGCTGAGGGCTATCCCTATTACACAGGATGATATGAGCCTGCTTGGCTGAGGGCTATCCCTATTACACAGGATGATATAAGCATGCTTGGCTGAGGGCTATCCCTATTACACAGGATGATATAAGCATGCTTGGCTGAGGGCTATCCCTATTACACAGGATGATATGGGCATGCTTGGCTGAGGGCTATCCCTATTACACAGGATGATATGGGCATGCTTGGCTGAGGGCTATCCCTATTACACAGGATGATATGGGCCTGCTTGGCTGAGGGCTATCCCTATTACACAGGATGATATGGGCATGCTTGGCTGAGGGCTATCCCTATTACACAGGATGATATGGGCATGCTTGGCTGAGGGCTATCCCTATTACACAGGATGATATGGGCCTGCTTGGCTGAGGGCTATCCCTATTACACAAGATGATATGGGCCTGCTTGGCTGAGGGCTATCCCTATTACACAGGATGATATAAGCATGCTTGGCTGAGGGCTATCCCTATTACACAGGATGATATAAGCATGCTTGGCTGAGGGCTATCCCTATTACACAGGATGATATGGGCATGCTTGGCTGAGGGCTATCCCTATTACACAGGATGATATGGGCATGCTTGGCTGAGGGCTATCCCTATTACACAGGATGATATGGGCCTGCTTGGCTGAGGGCTATCCCTATTACACAGGATGATATGGGCATGCTTGGCTGAGGGCTATCCCTATTACACAGGATGATATGGGCCTGCTTGGCTGAGGGCTATCCCTATTACACAGGATGATATGGGCCTGCTTGGCTGAGGGCTATCCCTATTACACAAGATGATATGGGCCTGCTTGGCTGAGGGCTATCCCTATTACACAGGATGATATGGGCATGCTTGGCTGAGGGCTATCCCTATTACACAGGATGATATGGGCCTGCTTGGCTGAGGGCTATCCCTATTACACAGGATGATATGGGCATGCTTGGCTGAGGGCTATCCCTATTACACAGGATGATATGGGCATGCTTGGCTGAGGGCTATCCCTATTACACAGGATGATATGGGCATGCTTGGCTGAGGGCTATCCCTATTACACAGGATGATATGGGCATGCTTGGCTGAGGGCTATCCCTATTACACAGGATGATATGGGCCTGCTTGGCTGAGGGCTATCCCTATTACACAGGATGATATGGGCATGCTTGGCTGAGGGCTATCCCTATTACACAGGATGATATGGGCCTGCTTGGCTGAGGGCTATCCCTATTACACAGGATGATATGGGCATGCTTGGCTGAGGGCTTTCTCTATTACACAGGATGATATGGGCATGCTTGGCTAAGGGCTATCTCTATTACACAGGATGATATGGGCCTGCTTGGCTGAGGGCTATCCCTATTACACAGGATGATATGAGCCTGCTTGGCTGAGGGCTATCCCTATTACACAGGATGATATGGGCATGCTTGGCTGAGGGCTATCCCTATTACACAGGATGATATGGGCATGCTTGGCTGAGGGCTATCCCTATTACACAGGATGATATGGGCCTGCTTGGCTGAGGGCTATCCCTATTACACAGGATGATATGGGCATGCTTGGCTGAGGGCTATCCCTATTACACAGGATGATATGGGCCTGCTTGGCTGAGGGCTATCCCTATTACACAGGATGATATGGGCCTGCTTGGCTGAGGGCTATCCCTATTACACAGGATGATATGGGCATGCTTGGCTGAGGGCTATCCCTATTACACAGGATGATATGGGCATGCTTGGCTGAGGGCTATCCCTATTACACAGGATGATATGGGCATGCTTGGCTGAGGGCTATCCCTATTACACAGGATGATATGGGCATGCTTGGCTGAGGGCTATCCCTATTACACAGGATGATATGGGCATGCTTGGCTGAGGGCTATCCCTATTACACAGGATGATATGGGCATGCTTGGCTGAGGGCTATCCCTATTACACAGGATGATATGGGCATGCTTGGCTGAGGGCTATCCCTATTACACAGGATGATATGGGCCTGCTTGGCTGAGGGCTATCCCTATTACACAGGATGATATGGGCATGCTTGGCTGAGGGCTATCCCTATTACACAGGATGATATGGGCCTGCTTGGCTGAGGGCTATCCCTATTACACAGGATGATATGGGCATGCTTGGCTGAGGGCTATCCCTATTACACAGGATGATATGGGCATGCTTGGCTGAGGGCTATCGCTATTACACAGGATGATATGGGCATGCTTGGCTGAGGGCTATCCCTATTACACAGGATGATATGGGCATGCTTGGCTGAGGGCTATCCCTATTACACAGGATGATATGGGCCTGCTTGGCTGAGGGCTATCCCTATTACACAGGATGATATGGGCATGCTTGGCTGAGGGCTATCCCTATTACACAGGATGATATGGGCCTGCTTGGCTGAGGGCTATCCCTATTACACAGGATGATATGGGCATGCTTGGCTGAGGGCTTTCTCTATTACACAGGATGATATGGGCATGCTTGGCTAAGGGCTATCTCTATTACACAGGATGATATGGGCCTGCTTGGCTGAGGGCTATCCCTATTACACAGGATGATATGAGCCTGCTTGGCTGAGGGCTATCCCTATTACACAGGATGATATGGGCATGCTTGGCTGAGGGCTATCCCTATTACACAGGATGATATGGGCATGCTTGGCTGAGGGCTATCCCTATTACACAGGATGATATGGGCCTGCTTGGCTGAGGGCTATCCCTATTACACAGGATGATATGGGCATGCTTGGCTGAGGGCTATCCCTATTACACAGGATGATATGGGCCTGCTTGGCTGAGGGCTATCCCTATTACACAGGATGATATGGGCCTGCTTGGCTGAGGGCTATCCCTATTACACAGGATGATATGGGCATGCTTGGCTGAGGGCTATCCCTATTACACAGGATGATATGGGCATGCTTGGCTGAGGGCTATCCCTATTACACAGGATGATATGGGCATGCTTGGCTGAGGGCTATCCCTATTACACAGGATGATATGGGCATGCTTGGCTGAGGGCTATCCCTATTACACAGGATGATATGGGCATGCTTGGCTGAGGGCTATCCCTATTACACAGGATGATATGGGCATGCTTGGCTGAGGGCTATCCCTATTACACAGGATGATATGGGCATGCTTGGCTGAGGGCTATCCCTATTACACAGGATGATATGGGCATGCTTGGCTGAGGGCTATCCCTATTACACAGGATGATATGGGCCTGCTTGGCTGAGGGCTATCCCTATTAGGGTGGGTTCACACTGAGGAATTCTCGCGGATAAATTCAGCGGAATTCCGTTGGCTGTATGCGCACACGGCCGCGTGCCTTTTCGCCGGCCGTGTCAATTCTTTTGGCAGAATGCGGGAAAGGCGCGCGTCCGTCCGCGCGTACAGTTGATGAAATTCCGCTGATAAATTCCTCAGTGTGAACCCACCCTTACGCAGGATAATATGGGCATGCTTGGCTGAGGGCTATCCCTATTACATGGTGATCTGGGCCAGTTTGGCCAATAGTTACCCCATTTCATAGGGCTCCATACTCCATGTCCTCCACTGAGTCCTCCCCTCCACTACCTGACACTCCCTTTCCACTTTCCTCTAGTCCACAATGCTACATCTTTCATTCTGTGCTTTGTGTTAATAAGTTATCAGCCTTACCCTGACCTCCTCCTCCTCCTCCTCCTCATCATCATCATCATCATCATTACCATGCCTCTTCCCAGGTGGCACCAACCTAAATCTCTTCTCTCAGCCCTGCTGACTTTCTGATCTAAGTTTATAATCCTAGATTTATAACCCTGCCTATAAAAATCTGTCCTTGCTTCCTTCCTAGCCTCTAACGTGCTGGCCCCGATATCATGGTTCTCATCCTCTCTCTACAGCCAATCCATCCCCTCTCTCTTCTTTCCATCATCTCCTCTTCTTCTTTCAATCATCTCCTCTTCTTCTTTCAATCATCTCCTCTTCTTCTTCCCATCATCTCTTCTTTCCATCCCCTCCTCTTCTTTCCATCACCTACTCTTCTTTCCATCATCTCCTCTTCTTCTTTCCATCATCTCCTCTTCTTCTTTCCATCCCCTCCTCTTCTTCTTTCCATCATCTCCTCTTCTTCTTTCCATCATCTCCTCTTCTTCTTTTCATCCCCTCCTCTCCTTCCCATCTCCTCCTCTTCTTTCCATCATCTCCTCTTCTTCTTTACATCATCTCCTCTCCTTTTCATCCCCTCCTCTCCTTTCCATCTCCTCCTCTTCTTTCCATCATCTCCTCTTCTTTCCATCCCCTCCTCTCCTTTCCATCATCTCCTCTTCTTTCCATCATCTCTTCTTCTTTCCATCCCCTCCTCTTCTTCTTTCCATCATCTCCTCTTCTTTCCTTTCTATCATCTCCTCTCCTTTCCATCATCTCCTCTCCTTTCCATCATCTCCTCTCCTTTCCATCATCTCCTCTCCTTTCCATCATCTCTTCTTCTTTCCATCATCTCTTCTTCTTTCCATCATCTCCTCTTCTTTCCATCATCTCCTCTTCTTTCCATCATCTCCTCTCCTTTCCATTCCGTCTTCTTTCCATCATCTCCTCTTCTTTCCATCCCCTCCTCTTCTTTCCATCATCTCTTCTTCTTTCCATCCCCTCCTCTTCTTTCCATCCCCTCCTCTTCTTTCCATCCCCTCCTCTTCTTTCCATCCCCTCCTCTTCTTTCCATCATCTCTTCTTCTTTCCATCATCTCTTCTTCTTTCCATCATCTCTTCTTCTTTCCATCATCTCCTCTTCTTTCCATCATCTCCTCTTCTTTCCATCCCCTCCTCTTCTTTCCATCATCTCTTCTTCTTTCCATCCCCTCCTCTTCTTTCCATCCCGTCCTCTTCTTTCCATCCCGTCCTCTTCTTTCCATCATCTCTTCTTCTTTCCATCCCCTCCTCTTCTTTCCATCCCGTCCTCTTCTTTCCATCCCGTCCTCTTCTTTCCATCCCGTCCTCTTCTTTCCATCATCTCTTCTTCTTTCCATCCCCTCCTCTTCTTTCCATCCCCTCCTCTTCTTTCCATCATCTCCTCTTCTTTCCATCATCTCCTCTTCTTTCCATACCCTCCTCTTCTTTCCATCATCTCCTCTTCTTTCCATCATCTCCTCTCCTTTCCATTCAGTCTTCTTTCCATACCCTCCTCTTCTTTCCATCATCTCCTCTTCTTTCCATCATCTCTTCTTCTTTCCATCATCTCCTATTCTTTCCATCATCTCCTCTCCTTTCCATTCAGTCTTCTTTCCATACCCTCCTCTTCTTTCCATCCCCTCTTCTTTCCATCATCTCCTCTTCTTTCCATCATCTCCTCTTCTTTCCATCAGCTACTCTTCTTTCCATCATCTCCTCTTCTTTCCATCATCTCCTCTTCTTTCCATCATCTCTTCTTCTTTCCATCATCTCTTCTTCTTTCCATCATCTCTTCTTCTTTCCATCATCTCTTCTTCTTTCCATCATCTCCTCTTCTTTCCATCATCTCCTCTTCTTTCCATCATCTCCTATTCTTTCCATCATCTCCTATTCTTTCCATCATCTCTTCTCCTTTCCATCATCTCCTCTTCTTTCCATCATCTCCTCTTCTTTCCATCATCTCCTCTTCTTTCCTTCATCTCCTATTCTTTCCATACCCTCCTCTTCTTTCCATCCCCTCTTCTTTCCATCCCTTCTTCTTTCCATCATCTCTTCTTCTTCTTTCCATCATCTCTTCTTCTTCTTCTTTCCATCATCTCTTCTTCTTTCCATCCCCTTCCATCTTTTTCCCTTATTATAATTTCTCCCTTTGATTTCCTTGTCTTCTCTTGTGCTGCACCTCTCATCCAGTCCACAATGCTGCCCCTTACATCCTATATGTGTCTTCCAATCACTGTCAGGTATAATGGTCCTTATCCAGCCTCTCGCTCCCATCTCATGCCTGACCTAGAATCTGAGTCCACATTTTCTGGAGATACAACCCTTAGCTTCTTGGCAGCAATGCCCTCATCCTTCCTGCAGATGGGCTTGTATGGCGGGTGAACATTACCCTTTCCCATTACCTAGAAGATGGCTGTCATGTCATATTGTTCACTTAAAGGGGTTGTTGACCTAAAAAAATTCTTGCAAATCAACTGGTTTCAGAAAGTGCCAGAGATTTGTACTTCACTTCTATAAAAAAAAAATCTCCAGTCTTTCAGTACTTACCATCTACTGTATGTCCTGCAGGAAGTGGTGTATTCTCTCCAATCTGACACAGTGCTCTCTGCTGCCACCTCTGTCCATGTCAGGAACTGTCCAGAGCAGCAGCAAATCCCCATAGAAAACCTCTCCTGCTCTGGACAGTTCCTGACATGGACAGAGGTGGCAGCAGAGAGCACTGTGTCAGACTGAAGAGAATACACCCCATCCTGCAGGACATACAGCAGCTGATAAGTACTGGAAGACTGGAGATTTTTTACTAGAAGTAACTTACAAATTTCTGGCATCCGTTGATTTGAAAGAAATTTTTGGGTGAACAAGGAGTGTAATTTCCTGCAAATAGTGTATTTGTGCTGTGACCCATACACTCAGCACTCTGAGTACCCAGTAACATGGCTGCCGTGCCCGGGTAGGAGGGACTAGATGGAGACTATTAAGCGCTGTGTTTTGGCACCAGAAGGAGCAGGAGGTGCTGGGAGGGAAGGCTGAGGCTCGCACCTTGTGAGACTGACTGAAAGCCATAGAGAGTGAGAAGTGTGTGGGCAGCAGCTGACAAGTATCCGGCACAAGTGGCAGAGTGTGGCGGCACACGGAGGCCGGGACCTGCAGGGATAGAGGGGGAGGCCGGGCCATCTGCCTATCCCATGGACTCTCTATAGTATCCTGAGAGAGTCTTGTCAGTGGACTGGTCTCTGCTTCACCTGCAACCAATAAGCTGGGGGTCACCAGGTGAAGTCTGCAGAGAGCTGTGGACTGTAGAAGCCGCTGTTCTTTGTTTCCCCAGCGAGCGGGTGAGTCCGGGGGAAGCTGCGGGGTGGGCCGCCCGGGTGATCGCTGATCGTCCGGGCAGCCCATAGGATATAGCGGTGGTCTGATGCCTCCTACCACACGGGGCGGCGGCAGCAGATCACCGCTATGTTGTAAGACAAAAGACTTCAATGATCAGCCGACATGAATGATGTTGGCTGATTGTTGCCTCGGAATAGGGCCTTAACATCACTGTAGGTAGTGACTCTGCGGACAGCCAACAACCAACCAGGGAGTATGGGCTGGTGAAGCATCACCACCACCAGTCCACCCTGCAACCACTAAGCTGCCTATGCCGCCTTGTGAATATGCAACGCATGCTGTAAGTGTCAGGTTTACTGTGCTACTGAAACCATGAAGAGATTGTGCCGCCGCGTGTGAGGGGGAAGCTGTAACCTCCCTAGGTCTAATGTGTGGAGCAGCGTGGAGCGCACCTCCTGTGATCAGCTGATCGCTGTGTGATCTTCCTGGCATGGAGATGGAGTGTAACATGTGTGACTGTAACCCTTTGTGTGCAGGTGTGCAGATGGGCGTGCTCAGTGATATCACACAGCTAGGAGATTACCAGGGCAGAGGTCACCGGCCGATAGCATGCGGGCGCAGCCTCTACCCTCACCACCCTCCCCGGTCACCCACCGGCAGACAGCATGCGGGCGCAGCCGCCACCCTCACCACCCTCCCCGGTCACCCACCGGCAGATAGCATGCGGGCGCAGCCTCTACCCTCACCACCCTCCCCGGTCACCCACCGGCAGATAGCATGCGGGCGCAGCCTCTACCCTCACCACCCTCCCCGGTCACCCACCGGCAGATAGCATGCGGGCGCAGCCTCTACCCTCACCACCCTCCCCGGTCACCCACCGGCAGATAGCATGCGGGCGCAGCCTCTACCCTCACCACCCTCCCCGGTCACCCACCGGCAGATAGCATGCGGGCGCAGCCGCCACCCTCACCACCCTCCCCGGTCACCCACCGGCAGATAGCATGCGGGCGCAGCCTCTACCCTCACCACCCTCCCCGGTCACCCACCGGCCGATAGTATGTGGGCGCAGCCGCCACCCTCACCACCCTCCCCGGTCACCCACCGGCAGACAGCATGCGGGCGCAGCCGCCACCCTCACCACCCTCCCCGGTCACCCACCGGCAGATAGCATGCGGGCGCAGCCTCCACCCTCACCACCCTCCCCGGTCACCCACCGGCAGATAGCATGCGGGCGCAGCCTCTACCCTCACCACCCTCCCCGGTCACCCACCGGCAGATAGCATGCGGGCGCAGCCTCTACCCTCACCACCCTCCCCGGTCACCCACCGGCAGATAGCATGCGGGCGCAGCCTCTACCCTCACCACCCTCCCCGGTCACCCACCGGCAGATAGCATGCGGGCGCAGCCTCTACCCTCACCACCCTCCCCGGTCACCCACCGGCAGATAGCATGCGGGCGCAGCCGCCACCCTCACCACCCTCCCCGGTCACCCACCGGCAGATAGCATGCGGGCGCAGCCTCTACCCTTACCACCCTCCCCGGTCACCCACCGGCAGATAGCATGCGGGCGCAGCCTCTACCCTCACCACCCTCCCCGGTCACCCACCGGCAGATAGCATGCGGGCGCAGCCGCCACCCTCACCACCCTCCCCGATCACCCACCGGCAGATAGCATGCAGGCGCAGCCACCACCCTCACCACCCTCCCCGGTCACCCACCGGCAGATAGCATGCGGGCGCAGCCTCTACCCTCACCACCCTCCCCGGTCACCCACCGGCAGATAGTATGCGGGCGCAGCCGCCACCCTTCCCGGTCACCCACCGGCCGCCACTGCCCTGAGGTGAGAGGAGACCGAGGCAGGAAGGGTTAATAGCCAAAGACTAAGGTGCTGAGAACCTGCCAATATATACAGTGCGAAGAGGGGGGTGATACACGGAGGGGGGGGGGAGAGACAGCCCGATACAGAGAGACAGTCACACAGAGAGAGACAGCCCGATACAGAGAGACAGCCCGATACAGAGAGAGACAGCAGGATAAAGAGAGACAGCCGGATACAGAGAGACAGTCACACAGGGAGACAGCCCAATTCAGAGAGAGAGACAGTCACACAGAGAGAGACAGTGACACAGAGAGAGACAGTGACACAGAGAGAGACAGCCGGATACAGAGAGAGAGACGGATACAGAGAGAGAGAGCCCGATACAGAGAGAGAGAGCCCGATACAGAGAGAGACAGCCAGATACAGAGAGACAGTCACACAGGGAGACAGCCCAATTCAGAGAGACAGTCACACAGAGAGAGACAGCCGGATACAGAGAGAGACAGCAGGATAAAAAGAGACAGGAGGATACAGAGAGACAGTCACACAGGGAGACAGCCCAATTCAGAGAGCCAGATACAGAGAGAGAGCCGGATACAGAGAGAGAGAGCCGGATACAGAGAGAGACAGTCACACAGAGAGAGACAGCCGGATACAGAGAGACAGTCACACAGAGAGAGACAGCCGGATACAGAGAGACAGTCACACAGAGAGAGACAGCCGGATACAGAGAGACATCCCGATACAGAGAGAGACAGCCAGATACAGAGAAAGACAGCCAGATACAGAGAGACAGTCACACAGGGAGACAGCCCGATACAGAGAGACAGTCACACAGAGAGAGACAGCCCGATACAGAGAGACAGCCGGATACAGAGAGAGACAGCAGGATAAAGAGAGACAGACGGATACAGAGAGACAGTCACACAGGGAGACAGCCCAATTCAGAGAGAGCCCGATACAGAGAGAGACAGTCACACAGAGAGAGACAGCCGGATACAGAGAGAGAGCCGGATACAGAGAGAGAGCCCGATACAGAGAGAGACAGCCGGATACAGAGAGAGACAGCAGGATAAAAAGAGACAGGAGGATACAGAGAGACAGTCACACAGGGAGACAGCCCAATTCAGAGAGAGAGCCAGATACAGAGAGAGAGACCGATACAGAGAGAGAGCCCGATAAAGAGAGAGACAGTCACACAGAGAGAGACAGCCCGATACAGAGAGACAGACGGATACAGAGAGACAGTCACACAGAGAGAGACAGCCGGATACAGAGAGACAGTCACACAGAGAGAGACAGCCGGATACAGAGAGACATCCCGATACAGAGAGAGACATCCCGATACAGAGAGAGAGAGACCGATACAGAGAGAGACAGCCAGATACAGAGAGACAGTCACACAGGGAGACAGCCCAATTCAGAGAGACAGCCAGATACAGAGAGACAGTCACACAGGGAGACAGCCCAATTAAGAGAGGCAGTCACACAGAGAGAGACAGCCCGACACAGAGAGACAGCCGGATACAGAGATAGACAGTCACACAGAGAGAGACAGCCGGATACAGAGAGACAGCCCGATACAGAGAGAGAGAGCCCGATACAGAGAGAGAGAGCCCGATACAGAGAGACAGTCACAGTCACACAGGGAGACAGCCCAATTCAGAGAGACAGCCATATAGAGAGACAGTCACACAGGGAGACAGCCCAATTCAGAGAGACAGTCACACAGAGAGAGACAGCCTGATACAGAGAGAGACAGTCACACAGAGAGAGACAGCCGGATACAGAGAGACAGTCACACAGGGAGACAGCCCAATTCAGAGAGACAGCCAGATACAGAGAGACAGTCACACAGGGAGACAGCCCAATTAAGAGAGGCAGTCACACAGAGAGAGACAGCCCGACACAGAGAGACAGCCGGATACAGAGATAGACAGTCACACAGAGAGAGACAGCCGGATACAGAGAGACAGCCCGATACAGAGAGAGAGAGCCCGATACAGAGAGAGAGAGCCCGATACAGAGAGACAGTCACAGTCACACAGGGAGACAGCCCAATTCAGAGAGACAGCCATATACAGAGAGACAGTCACACAGGGAGACAGCCCAATTCAGAGAGACAGTCACACAGAGAGAGACAGCCTGATACAGAGAGAGACAGTCACACAGAGAGAGACAGCCGGATACAGAGAGACAGCCCGATACAGAGAGAGAGCCCGATACAGAGAGAGAGACAGCCCAATTCAGAGAGACAGTCACACAGAGAGAGACAGCCCGATGCAGAGAGAGACAGTCACACAGAGAGAGACAGCCGGATACAGAGAGAGAGAGCGATACAGAGAGAGAGACAGCCCGATACAGAGAGACAGTCACACAGAGAGACAGCCCAATTCAGAGAGACAGTCACACAGAGAGAGACAGCCGGATACAGAGAGAGACAGTCACACAGAGAGACAGCCGGATACAGAGAGACAGCCCGATACAGAGAGACAGTCAGAGAGACAGCCCGATACAGAGAGACAGCCCGATACAGAGAGAGACAGCCCGATACAGAGAGAGACAGCCCGATACAGAGAGACAACCCGATACAGAGAGACATTCACACAGAGACAGCCCGATACAGAGAGACAGCCCAATACTGAGAGACAGCCCGATACAGAGAGACAGTCAGAGAGACAGCCCGATACAGAGAGACAGCCCGATACAGAGAGAGACAGCCCGATACAGAGAGACAGCCCGATACAGAGAGACAGCCCGATACAGAGAGACAGCCCGATACAGAGAGAGAGACAGCCCGATACAGAGAGACATTCACACAGAGAGACAGCCCGATACAGAGAGACAGCCCAATACAGAGAGACAGTCGCATCACATAGAGAGACAGCCGGATACAGGGAGACAATCACAACACAAAGAGAGACAGCCAGATACAGAGAGACAGTCACATCGAGAGACAGACGAATACAGAGAGACATTCACATTGAGTGAAAGCAGAACACACAGAGAGACAGTCACATCAAGACACAGCGGGATACACAGAGACAGTCACAAAGAGACAGCAGGATACAGATAGACAGTCACATGGAGAGACAGCCACATAGAAAGGAAGCAGGATACAGAGAGACAATCCCATTGAGAGACAGCGGGACACAGAGAGACAGCAGGATACACAGAGACAGTCACATCGAGACACAGCGGGATACACAGAGACAACATTGAGAGACAGCAGGATACACAGAGGCAGCCACATAGAAAGGCAGCAGGATACAGAGAGACATGCAGAGAGACAGCCGGATACAGAGAGGCAGAAGGATACACAGTGACAGCCACATAGAGAAACAGCAGGAGAATGAAAGCCAGCCACATACAGAGAGAGAAAGTTACATAGAGACAGCAGGATACAGAGACAGACACATAGAGAGACAGTAATATAGAGACAGCAGGAAAACGACAGACAGCGGGACTGAGAGACAGTGGGATATTGAGAGACAGCAGGGGAGAGCAACATGAGACAACAACCAAAAGAGACAGAAAGAAAACAACTTATAGAGAGAGAAAGAAAGCGAGATATAGAGAAGACATTAAAAGAGACAGTAACATAAAAAAGATTCAGCCCTACATTGTGAGAGGTAGAGACAGCCCTACATTGTGAGAGGTAGAGACAGCCCTATATTGTGAGAGGTAGAGACAGCCCTACATTGTGAGAGGTAGAGACAGCCCTACATTGTGAGAGGTAGAGACAGCCCTACATTGTGAGAGGTAGAGACAGCCCTACATTGTGAGAGGTAGAGACAGCCCTACATTGTGAGAGGTAGAGACAGCCCTACATTGTAAGAAGGTAGAGACAGCCCTACATTGTAAGAAGGTAGAGACAGCCCTACATTGTGAGAGGTAGAGACAGCCCTACATTGTAAGAAGGTAGAGACAGCCCTACATTGTAAGAAGGTAGAGACAGCCCTACATTGTGAGAGGTAGAGACAGCCCTACATTGTGAGAGGTAGAGACAGCCCTACATTGTGAGAGGTAGAGACAGCCCTACATTGTGAGAGGTAGAGACAGTCCTACATTGTGAGAGGTAGAGACAGCCCTACATTGTGAGAGGTAGAGACAGCCCTACATTGTGAGAGGTAGAGACAGCCCTACATTGTGAGAGGTAGAGACAGCCCTACATTGTGAGAGGTAGAGACAGCCCTACATTGTGAGAGGTAGTGTGGTATCCCACCACTGGCGTTTCTTGTCTGTACACCCCTCGCAAAAGTCTGTACTTTAAAGTAAAAGTGGTAATGAAGTAGTACCTAAGTTCTGCCACTAGATGTTGCTAGTATGTATATTGTGTACCTAAGTATTGCACAGCTGGATGTAACTAAAGGGTTATTGCATTAGGATCTGTGCACCAATGGGAGCTCTTTCTCTTTATCTTGCACTCTCTTCTCACCCACTCAGAGCACACCTTACAAATGCTGTAGGAGGAAGTCACATGGGGAGACGAAGTGTAGCCACACCTTAGTGAGTCTTAGGGTGCGTTTACACAGAAAGATTTATCTGACAGATTTTGGAAGCCAAAGCCAGGAATGGATTTAAAAAGAGGATAGATCCCAGTCTTTCCTTTATGACCAGATCCCTGTTTATAGTCTACTCCTGGTTTTGGCTTCAAAGATCTGTCAGATAAATCTGTCTGTGTAAACGCACCATAACTCTGGCTGTTGTAGAGGAAGGATGCAAGCCAGAACGGTCCCTGTAGTAGCCGAGTAGGGCCCTGGCTTATGCCAGGTCCCCTGTGGACACTTCTTTTTGGTCTCTGTAGAGAACGGACGCACATGAGACACCTTAGCACTTGTTTCTTGAAAGCAGCCCTTCCACACAATATGCAGTGCTGAATGCACACTTAGAGAGGACAAGTCATGGATGACCCCAACCCACGCCGAGAACCAGTCTTACTGTGCAGGACAGTATCCTGAAAGAAAAGGAACTGATCCAGATAGAGCAAAGGTGCTAGAAGCCTACATGCTCTATCTTGCAGCGCGGGTGTCATCAGAGACCTCTGACCACTCTGCTCTTCCCAGGTAACAAGGTCTGGGGCTTGTGTCACCCTCTAGGACGGGTCGCCCGACACTGGTGGGCAATAGGTGGTGCAAAGACCAGAGAGTCAAAACACGGACACAAGTATTCTATCTACTCTTAAGTATTCTATGTATTCTCCTTATAAAGTTCCGGCAGAGCACAGTACCATATTGGGTTGGGACTCTCTCGACATCCTCCTCTCTGCTCTTCTGAACCTCTTCTAACTTTCAGCACGCAGCTTAGTCAGCACGACTATATGTCTCTTTAGGCTGAGGCGTAAGAAGAGACAGCCTTAGAATCAGAGGAGTAAAAAGTGACTGCCTTAGAATCAGAGGAGTAAAAAGTGACTGCCTGGGATACAGAGAGGAGTAAGAAGAGACTGCCTGGGATACACTGAGGAGTAAGAAGAGACTGCCCGTGATACACTCAGGAGTAAGAAGAGACTGCCTGTGATACACTGAGAAGTAAGAAGAGACTGCCTGTGATACACTGAGGAGTAAGAAGAGACTGCCCGTGATACACTCAGGAGTAAGAAGAGACTGCCTGGGATACACTGAGGAGTAAGAAGAGACTGCCCGTGATACACTCAGGAGTAAGAAGAGACTGCCCGTGATACACTCAGGAGTAAGAAGAGACTGCCCATGATACACTCAGGAGTAAGAAGAGACTGCCCGGGATACACTGAGGAGTAAGAAGAGACTGCCCGTGATACACTCAGGAGTAAAAAGAGACTGCCCGTGATACACTCAGGAGTAAGAAGAGACTGCCCGTGATACACTAAGGAGTAAGAAGCGCCTGGCAGAGATACACTGAGGAGTAAGAAGGGGCTGCCTGAGTAATGGTGGCCATATGAAAACAAAAATGTAAGAGAGTGCCATAAAGAAGCAGAGATGTAAGAGAGTGCCATATCGAAAAAGAGGAATAAGAGAGTGCCATAAAGAAGCAAGGAAGTAAGAGAGTGCAAGAAAGAACAGGGAAGCAAGCCATAACAGAGAAGACATGTAGGAGAGCGCAATAAGAGAGAAGACATGTGCGAGAGCGCCATACAAAAAGAAAAAAGTAAGTGTGCCTAAGGAGTCATAAAAATCACAGGGGTATGAGAGTGCAAAAGGAGGAGATAAAGAGTGCGAGAGAGAGAGAGAGAGAGAGAGAGAGAGAGAGAGAGAGAAAGGAGACTACCATAAAGACAAAGAGCCATGAAGATATAATGAGGTAAACAGAGAAAATATATAAGAGAGTGCCAGAGAGAAAGGTAACAGAGTGTCACAAAGAACCAGAGAAGAGAGTGCCAGAGAGAAAGGTAACAGAGTGTCACAAAGAACCAGAGAAGAGAGTGCCAGAGAGAAAGGTAACAGAGTGTCACAAAGAACCAGAGAACAGAGTGCCAGAGAGAAAGGTAACAGAGTGTCACAAAGAACCAGAGAAGAGAGTGCCAGAGAGAAAGGTAACAGAGTGCCACAAAGAACCAGAGAAGAGAGTGCCAGAGAGAAGGGTAACAGAGTGTCACAAAGAACCAGAGAAGAGAGTGCCAGAGAGAAGGGTAACAGAGTGTCACAAAGAACCAGAGAAGAGAGTGCCAGAGAGAAGGGTAACAGAGTGTCACAAAGAACCAGAGAACAGAGTGCCAGAGAGAAAGGTAACAGAGTGTCACAAAGAACCAGAGAAGAGAGTGCCAGAGAGAAAGGTAACAGAGTGCCACAAAGAACCAGAGAAGAGAGTGCCAGAGAGAAGGGTAACAGAGTGCCACAAAGAACCAGAGAAGAGAGTAATATAAATAAAGAGAGTGCCACAAAGAGCCAGAGAAGAGAGTGCCAGAGAGAATAACAGTGATAAAGTGTCATATAGAAACAAGAAAAAGAGTGTCAGGAGAAATAATGTGAGTGCTAGAGAGACAGAGACGTAAGAGAGTGCCATAATGCAGCAGAGGAAGACTATATGTGACTGGACAGAGAGCGAACAACAGGAGAGGAGACAACAGAACACAGTACACTCTCTCAGCTCAGCTACCTGCACAGTACACTCTCTCAGCTCTGCTTCCTACACTGCACAGTACACTCTCTCAGCTCTGCTTCCTACACTGCACAGTACACTCTCTCAGCTCTGCTTCATACGCTGCACAGAACACTCTCTCAGCTCTAACACCCTGCACAGTACACTCTCTCAGCTCTGCTTCAACCGCTGCACAGTACACTCTCAGCTCTGCTTCATACACTGCACAGAACACTCTCTCAGCTCTGCTTCATACACTGCACAGAACACTCTCTCAGCTCTGCTTCATACACTGCACAGAACACTCTCTCAGCTCTAACACCCTGCACAGTACACTCTCTCAGCTCTGCTTCAACCGCTGCACAGTACACTCTCAGCTCTGCTTCATACACTGCACAGTACACTCCCAGCTCTGCCTGACACACTGCACAGAACACTCTCTCAGCTCTGCTTCATCCACTGCACGGAACACTCTCTCAGCTCCAACACCCTGCACAGAACACTCTCTCAGCTCTGCTTCATACACTGCACAGTACACTCTTTCAGCTCTGCTTCATCCGCTGCACAGAACACTCTCTCAGCTCTGCTTCATCCGCTGCACAGAACACTCTCTCAGCTCTGCTTCATACACTGCACAGTACACTCTTTCAGCTCTGCTTCATCCGCTGCACAGAACACTCTCTCAGCTCTGCTTCATCCGCTGCACAGAACACTCTCTCAGCTCTGCTTCATACACTGCACAGTACACTCTTTTAGCTCTGCTTCATACACTGCACAGTACACTCTCTCAGCTCTGCTTCATACACTGCACAGTACACTCTCTCAGTTCTGCTTCATACGCTGCACAGAACACTCTCTCAGCTCTAACACCCTGCACAGTACACTCTCTCAGCTCTGCTTCAACCGCTGCACAGTACACTCTCAGCTCTGCTTCATACACTGCACAGAACACTCTCTCAGCTCTGCTTCATACACTGCACAGAACACTCTCTCAGCTCTGCTTCATCCACTGCACGGAACACTCTCTCAGCTCCAACACCCTGCACAGAACACTCTCTCAGCTCTGCTTCATACACTGCACAGAACACTCTTTCAGTTCTGCTTCATCCGCTGCACAGAACACTCTCTCAGCTCTGCTTCATCCGCTGCACAGAACACTCTCTCAGCTCTGCTTCATACACTGCACAGTACACTCTTTCAGCTCTGCTTCATCCGCTGCACAGAACACTCTCTCAGCTCTGCGTCATCCGCTGCACAGAACACTCTCTCAGCTCTGCTTCATACACTGCACAGTACACTCTTTCAGCTCTGCTTCATCCACTGCACAGAACACTCTCTCAGCTCTGCTTCATCCGCTGCACAGTACACTCTCTCAGCTCTGCTTCATCCGCTGCACAGTACACTCTCTCAGCTCTGCTTCATCCACTGCACAGAACACTCTCTCAGCTCTAACACCCTGCACAGTACACTCTCTCACCTCTGCTTCATACACTGCACAGTACACTCTCTCAGCTCTGCTTCATACACTGCACAGTACACTCTCTCAGCTCTGCTTCATACACTGCACAGAACACTCTCTCAGCCCTGCTTCATACACTGCACAGAACACTCTCTCAGCTCTGCTTCATACACTGCACAGTACACTCTCTCAGCTCTGCTTCATACACTGCACAGAACACTCTCTCAGCCCTGCTTCATACACTGCACAGAACACTCTCTCAGCTCTGCTTCATACACTGCACAGAACACTCTCTCAGCCCTGCTTCATACACTGCACAGAACACTCTCTCAGCTCTGCTTTATCCGCTGCACATAACACTCTCTCAGTTCGCTCTGCTTCATACACTGCACAGAACACTCTCTCAGCTCTGCTTCATACACTGCAGAGTACACTCTCTCAGCTCTGCTTCATCCACTGCACAGAACACTCTCTCAGCTCTGCTTCATACACTGCACAGAACACTCTCTCAGCTCTGCTTCATACACTGCACAGTACACTCTCTCAGCTCTGCTTCATACACTGCACAGAACACTCAGCTCTGCTTCATCCACTGCACAGTACACTCTCTCAGCTCTGCTTCATACACTGCAGAGTACACTCTCTCAGCTCTGCTTCACCCACTGCACAGAACACTCTCTCAGCTCTGCTTCATACACTGCACAGAACACTCTCTCAGCTCTGCTTCATCCACTGCACAGTACACTCTCTCAGCTCTGCTTCATCCACTGCACAGAACACTCTCTCAGCTCTGCTTCATACACTGCACAGAACACTCTCTCAGCTCTGCTTCATACACTGCACAGTACACTCTCTCAGCTCTGCTTCATACACTGCACAGAACACTCAGCTCTGCTTCATCCACTGCACAGTACACTCTCTCAGCTCTGCTTCATACACTGCACAGAACACTCTCTCAGCTCTGCTTCATACACTGCACAGAACACTCTCTCAGCTCTGCTTCATACACTGCACAGAACACTCTCAGCTCTGCCTGACACACTGCACAGAACACTCTCTCAGCTCTGCTTCATCCACTGCACAGTACACTCTCTCAGCTCTGCTTCATACACTGCACAGAACACTCTCTCAGCTCTGCTTCATCCGCTGCACAGTACACTCTCTCAGCTCTGCTTCATACACTGCACAGAACACTCTCTCAGCTCTGCTTCATACACTGCACACACCAGGAGAGGAGACCACAGGGACTGATGAGGGAGAAAATCCTGGACAGAAAGTTTAGAGGAAGATCCTGGAGTTAGTGGAGAGAGTGGATGGGGAGGGTGTCAGAGACAGCCCAGCAAGGACTGGAAGCAGCAGAGAGTGTGACAGAGACACCCTGAGAGGAGGGGGAGACAGCAGAAAGGGGAGGAGAGACAGAAAGAGAGTGAGAAGGAGAGAGAGAGGGAAGGAAGCACTTGGGGGACAGAGAGAGAGAAGAGGCCGGACTTCCTGACAGCAGAGATGTCAGCAGGGTGATCAGAGACAGCAGGGAAGGAGGATGAGGGGGGCAGCAGAGACAGGAGACCTGCAAACACCCTGCACAACTACCCTCAGCAACTAGCCCAGGACCACCACCCTGCTCCACAGCACCGCTCCACTACACAGCAGGTGAGTGACTGCTATATACCGCTGAGACAGTCCTAAGGGGAGGCGTGGAGGTGCCTGACACACGGATGTGTGACTGTGTATAGGAGCAGATGTTAGGAGAGTGCACGGGACACCATCACAGCTCTGCTAATACACCGCACGGGACACCATCACAGCTCTGCTAATACACCGCACACACCATCACAGCTCTGCTAATACACTGCACGGGACACCATCACAGCTCTGCTAATACACCGCACACACCATCACAGCTCTGCTAATACACTGCACGGGACACCATCACAGCTCTGCTAATACACCGCACACACCATCACAGCTCTGCTAATACACTGCACGGGACACCATCACAGCTCTGCTAATACACCGCACGGGACACCATCACAGCTCTGCTAATACACCGCACACACCATCACAGCTCTGCTAATACAGTGCACACCATCACAGCTCTGCTAATACACCGCACACACCATCACAGCTCTGCTAATACACCGCACACACCATCACAGCTCTGCTAATACACCGCACGGGACACCATCACAGCTCTGCTAATACACCGCACACACCATCACAGCTCTGCTAATACACCGCACACACCATCACAGCTCTGCTAATACACCGCACACACCATCACAGCTCTGCTAATACACCGCACACACCATTACAGCTCTGCTAATTACACTACACGGGACACCATCACAGCTCTGCTAATACACCGCACACACCATCACAGCTCTGCTAATACACCGCACAGGACACCATCACAGCTCTGCTAATACACCGCACACACCATCACAGCTCTGCTAATACACCGCACAGGACACCATCACAGCTCTGCTAATACACCGCACACACCATCACAGCTCTGCTAATACACCGCACGGGACACCATCACAGCTCTGCTAATACACTGCACGGGACACCATCACAGCTCTGCTAATACACCGCACACACCATCACAGCTCTGCTAATACACCGCACGGGACACCATCACAGCTCTGCTAATACACTGCACGGGACACCATCACAGCTCTGCTAACACATCGCACACACCATCACAGCTCTGCTAATACACCGCACACACCATCACAGCTCTGCTAATACACCGCACAGGACACCATCACAGCTCTGCTAATACACTGCACACACCATCACAGCTCTGCTAATACACTGCACGGGACACCATCACAGCTCTGCTAACACACCGCACACACCATCACAGCTCTGCTAATACACCGCACACACCATCACAGCTCTGCTAATACACCGCACAGGACACCATCACAGCTCTGCTAATACACTACACACCATCACAGCTCTGCTAATACACCGCACACACCATCACAGCTCTGCTAATACACTGCACACACCATCACAGCTCTGCTAATACATCGCACGGGACACCATCACAGCTCTGCTAATACACTGCACGGGACACCATCACAGCTCTGCTAATACACTGCACACCATCACAGCTCTGCTAATACACCGCACACACCATCACAGCTCTGCTAATACACTGCACGGGACACCATCACAGCTCTGCTAATACACTGCACGGGACACCATCACAGCTCTGCTAATACACTGCACACACCATCACAGCTCTGCTAATACACTGCACGGGACACCATCACAGCTCTGCTAATACACTGCACACACCATCACAGCTCTGCTAATACACCGCACACACCATCACAGCTCTGCTAATACACCGCACACACCATCACAGCTCTGCTAATACACCGCACACACCATTACAGCTCTGCTAATACACCGCACACACCATTACAGCTCTGCTAATACACCGCACACACCATCACAGCTCTGCTAATACACCGCACACACCATTACAGCTCTGCTAATACACTGCACGGGACACCATCACAGCTCTGCTAATACACCGCACACACCATTACAGCTGTGCTAATACACTGCACGGGACACCATCACAGCTGTGCTAATACACTGCACACACCATCACAGCTCTGCTAATACACCGCACACACCATCACAGCTCTGCTAATACACCGCACACACCATCACAGCTCTGCTAATACACTGCACACACCATCACAGCTCTGCTAATACACTGCACACACCATCACAGCTCTGCTAATACACTGCACGGGACACCATCACAGCTCTGCTAATACACCGCACGGGACACCATCACAGCTCTGCTAATACACTGCACGGGACACCATCACAGCTCTGCTAATACACTGCACACACCATCACAGCTCTGCTAATACACCGCACACACCATTACAGCTCTGCTAATACACTGCACGGGACACCATCACAGCTCTGCTAATACACCGCACACACCATCACAGCTCTGCTTATACACTGCACACACCATCACAGCTCTGCTAATACAGTGCACACCATCACAGCTCTGCTAATACACTGCACACCATCACAGCTCTGCTAATACACTGCACGGGACACCATCACAGCTCTGCTAATACACTGCACACACCATCACAGCTCTGCTAATACACCGCACACACCATCACAGCTCTGCTTATACACTGCACACACCATCACAGCTCTGCTAATACACTGCACACCATCACAGCTCTGCTAATACACTGCACACCATCACAGCTCTGCTTTATACGTTGCACAGAACACTCTGGGGTCACACATCTCCCAGAGCAGCGCTCCCAGTGGCCGCAGGGGGGACTGCAGCCGGCTCACCACCAGTCTCTTTGTATAATAGTCACAGCCAGAAATATCCCGGGCAACACTGCTCTGGTGTGTGATGTAGCAGAGCCGCAGTGCAGCATCTGGATGTGCTGGAATAGCAGAGTCTACATGGTTGTGTAGTGACATAGTGCTGTATCAGATAGCAGTGCTGGGATAGTAATGTATGGTGTGGGTGTACAGGAATAGCAGAGTGGATGTGTGATGTATGGTGTGGATGTACAGGAATAGCAGAGTGGATGTGTGATGTATGGTGTGGATGTACAGGAATAGCAGAGCGAATGTGTGATGTATGGTGTGGATGTACAGGAATAGCAGAGCGAATGTGTGATGTATGGTGTGGATGTACAGGAATAGCAGAGCGAATGTGTGATGTATGGTCGGGATGTACAGGAATAGCAGAGCGAATGTGTGATGTATGGTCAGGATGTACAGGAATAGCAGAGCGAATGTGTGATGTATGAGCTGTACGATGTGGTGTAGTGATATGGTAGTATAGTAGAGCTGTACGATGTGGTGTAGTGATATGGTAGTATAGTAGAGCTGTACGGTATAACGTGGTGTAGTGATATGGTAGTATAGTAGAGCTGTACGATGTGGTGTGGTGATATGGTAGTATAGTAGAGCTGTACGATGTGGTGTGGTGATATGGTAGTATAGTAGAGCTGTACAGTATAACTTGGTGTAGTGATATGGTAGTATAGTAGAGCTGTACGATGTGGTGTGGTGATATGGTAGTATAGTAGAGCTGTACAGTATAACTTGGTGTAGTGATATGGTAGTATAGTAGAGCTGTACGATGTGGTGTAGTGATATGGTAGTATAGTAGAGCTGTACGATGCGGTGTAGTGATATGGTAGTATAGTAGAGCTGTACGATGTGGTGTGGTGATATGGTAGTATAGTAGAGCTGTACAGTATAACGTGGTGTAGTGACGGTGTCTCTCTCTCCGGCAGGACGGCTCCACCATGAGTGGAGGGAAGAAGCGGAGCGGCTTCCAGATCACCAGTGTGACCAGTGACTACCAGCCGTCCTCGCCCATCTCCCCGCCCCCCGCCGGGCGCTCTCCGTCTCCGCCTAGTGGCCCTCGCTCGCCCCCCACCTCCCGCTTCCGGCTGGTGCGGTTAGACCAGGGCCCGCTGGGCGGGGGGCGGCGTTACCAGAAGGGGCGCTGGAGCTGTGTGGACTTCTATAACCTGGAGGTGGGCGGCCAACAGCAGCGAGCGGGGGCCGGCCACTCCCTGGACTCCGGCCTCCCCAGGTCTGCTCCAGCCAGCCCCCTACTACTCTCACCAGGAGGCGGGGCCAAGGGCCAGCAGGCCCCCCGCTCACAGGGGGCCCCTATATTCCCTGCAGGAACCAACAAGGAGCCAGCGGGTCAGGTGAGACCCCCCCCCCGCGTCATGTGACCAGTCACAGCCAATCAGGAGGCTAATGTTACACAGATATCTATACAATGTATCAGTGTGCGGTGTTCTCCCCTCCCCCACGCAGGTGTCTCCGCCCCTGTGTCCTGTGTCTCCGCCCCCATGTCCGGTGTCACCGCGAATCACTGTGCAGAACGAGCCGCGCCCCAACCGACCAGTGTCAGATGTCTTCAATGAACGCCTGCTCCTGGCCCGATCCGTCTTCAGTATCGATGAGAGCGAGAGCGACAGGTAAGGGGGCCGCCCGCCACCATACACCCCCCCCCCCGCTCTGGTGTGTTCCCCTTTAAGAATGTCGGTCAGTTTACTCAGGTAGTGAATAGCCCCCAGTGTGCGGGAGCAGAAAGCTGGAAGGTGTATGAGGAATGTGAGGCGCCATAGTCACAGCCACACACTAAACTAGTCCCGCAGCACCAGCACTGCTACATCATGCTGACCCTCCTCTCTGTCTCTCCCTCACAGCACGTCCAACAGCGCCGGCGCCATAGACAACAAGATCGAACAGGCCATGGTGAGTAACACACAGCTCTGCTATTCCTGCACACACACAACTCTGCTATTCCTGCACACACACAACTCTGCTACTCCTGCACACACACACAGAGAGCTCTGCTATTCCTGCACACACAACTCTGCTACTCCTGCACTGACCTCACACACAGAGCTCTGCTATTCCTGCACACACACAACTCTGCTATTCCTGCACACACACAACTCTGCTACTCCTGCACACACACACACAGAGCTCTGCTATTCCTGCACACACACAACTCTGCTACTCCTGCACTGACCTCACACACAGAGCTCTGCTATTCCTGCACACACACACACAGAGCTCTGCTATTCCTGCACTGACCTCACACACAGCTCTGCTATTCCTGCACACACACACAGCTCTGCTACTCCTGCACACACAGCTCTGCTATTCCTGCACTGACCTCACACACAGAGCTCTTCTATTCCTGCACACACACAGAGCTCTGCTATTCCTGCACACTAACACACACAGCTCTGCTCTTTCTGCCATGAGCTCACACACAGCTCTGCTACTCCTGCACGCACACACACACAGCTCCTGCACTGACCCCACACACACACACACACACACACACACACACGGCTCTGCTATTCCTGCCCTGAGCTCACACACAGCTCTGCTATTCCTGCACTTAGCTCACACACAGACAGCTCTGCTATTCCTACCCTGATCTCACACACACACAGCTCTGCTATTCCTGCCCTGAGCTCACACACACACACACAGCTCTGCTATTCCTGCCCTGAGCTCACACAGCTCTGCTGATCCTGCCCTGAGCTCACACACAGCTCTGCTACTTCTGCCCTGACCTCACACGCAGCTCTGCTATTCCTGCCCTGAGCTCACACGCAGCTCTGCTACTTCTGCCCTGAGATCACACACAGCTCTGCTATTCCTGCCCTGAGCTCACACACAGCTCTGCTATTCCTGCCCTGATCTCACACAGACAGCTCTGCTATTCCTACCCTGATCTCACACATACACAGCTCTGCTATTCCTGCCCTGAGCTCACACACAGCTCTGCTGATCCTGCCCTGAGCTCACACACAGCTCTGCTGATCCTGCCCTGAGCTCACACACAGCTCTGCTACTCCTGCCCTGAGATCACACACAGCTCTGCTATTCCTGCCCTGAGCTCACACACAGCTCTGCTATTCCTGCCCTGATCTCACACAGACAGCTCTGCTATTCCTACCCTGATCTCACACACAGCTCTGCTGATCCTGCCCTGAGCTCACACACAGCTCTGCTGATCCTGCCCTGAGCTCACACACAGCTCTGCTATTCCTGCCCTGAGCTCACACACAGCTCTGCTATTCCTGCCCTGAGCTCACACACAGCTCTGCTATTCCTGCCCTGACCTCACACACAGCTCTGCTATTCCTGCCCTGAGCTCACACACAGCTCTGCTATTCCTGCCCTGAGCTCACACACAGCTCTGCTATTCCTGCCCTGAGCTCACACACAGCTCTGCTATTCCTGCCCTGAGCTCACACACAGCTCTGCTATTCCATCCCCCTTGCTCTCTCCCCTCAGGACCTGGTGAAGACGCATCTCCTGTTCGCGGTCCGGGAGGAGGTGGAGGCGCTGAGGGATCAGATTAAGGATCTGACGGAGAGGAATAGTGTCCTGGAGCATGAGAACGGCCTCCTGCGCACCCTGGCCACCCCGCAGCAGCTGGCGGAGCTGAGCGCGCGCACCCAGGCCTCCCGGAAGCCGCTGTGACCCTGGAGGACTGTGATGTGTTGTGTGTAATGGAGGCCGATGGCGGAGAGCGGTGGAGACCCTCTGAGGAGGCGCGGCACCTTCTGCAGGCTGTGATGCTGCGGTGCTCGCTGTATCCGGACCAGACACGAGGACTGGCCCCGGAGAGACACCTTACACTGCCCCCCCCACACACTGTCTGGGGGCCCCTGCGCAGGGGGAGGGGCCACTACTAATCAATGTGATTAATGAACTAACATTGTGACCGACGTCGTGTGACAGGCGAACACCACGGCCGCCGATTAAAGGGAGATATTATATCGGTACCATACGTGTATCACTAATGGCGGCCGGCCCCAGCGTACACTCCAGTAACTGTACTGATAAATAAAACTATTTTTATACCAAAGGACGTTCTTTTTCAACACTGGAGGGCGACCGATGGTCTGCCCCTTTAAGCCAACATGTGACCATCAACAATATAAATGACCTCACACGGATCAGAATAATGGTTCATGTGTATGGAGGGATAGCTGGCTGCAGAATGATGGTTCATGTGTATGGAGGGATAGCTGGCTGTGTGTGTGTGTGTGTGTGTGTGTGTGTGTGTGCATGCGTGCGTACGTGCGCTATGGCTGCAGCAGGCTGCGTGTATGTGTATGCTATGGCTGCAGCAGGCTGTGTATGTATGCTATGGCTGCAGCAGGCTGTGTGTGTGTATGTATGCTATTGCTGCAGCAGGCTGCGTGTATGTGTATGCTATGACTGCAGCAGGCTGTGTATGTATGCTATGGCTGCAGCAGGCTGTGTGTGTGTATGTATGCTATGGCTGCAGCAGGCTGTGTGTGTGTGTGTGTGTGTGCGCCATGGCTGCAACAGGCGCTGTGTGTGTGTGTGTGTATGTATGCTATGGCTGCAGCAGGCTGTGTGTGTGTATGCTATGGCTGCAGCAGGTTGTGTGTGTGCTATGGCTGTAGCAGGCTGTGTG
Organism: Dendropsophus ebraccatus; assembly: GCF_027789765.1. Lineage (NCBI taxonomy): Eukaryota > Metazoa > Chordata > Amphibia > Anura > Hylidae > Dendropsophus > Dendropsophus ebraccatus. The sequence continues at coordinate 229,732,651 of NC_091454.1, forward strand.
TGTGTATGTATGCTATGGCTGTAGCAGGCTGTGTGTGTGTATGTATGCTATGGCTGCAGCAGGCTGTTTATATGTGTGTGGGCTATGGCTGCAGCAAGCTGTGTGTGTGTGTGTGTATGTGTGTGTGTGCTATGGCTGCAGCAGGCTGTGTGTGTATGCTATGGCTGCAGCAGGCTGTGTGTGTGTGTGTGTGTATGCAGTGGCTGCAGCAGGCTGTGTGTGTGTGTGTGTGTGTGTGTGTGTATGTGTGCTATGGCTGCAGCAGGCTGTGTGTGTGTGCTATGGCTGCAGCAGGCTGTGTGTGTATGTGTGCTATGGCTGCAGCAGGCTGTGTGTATGTGTGCTATGGCTGCAGCAGGCTGTTTGTGTGTGTGTGTGTGCGCTATGGCTGCAGCAGGCTGTGTGTGTGTATGCTATGGCTGCAGAAGGCTGTGTGTGTATGTGTGCTATGGCTGCAGCAGGCTGTGTGTGCTATGGCTGCAGCAGGCTGTGTGTGTGTGTGTGCTATGGCTGCAGCAGGCTGTGTGTGTGTGTGTGTATGTGTGCTATGGCTGCAGCAGGCTGTGTGTGTGTGCTATGGCTGCAGCAGGCTGTGTGTGTGTGTATGTGTGCTATGGCTGCAGCAGGCTGTGTGTGTGTGTTATGGCTGCAGCTGTGTGTGTGTATGTGTGCTATGGCTGCAGCAGGCTGTGTGTATGTATGCTATGGCTGCAGCAGGCTGTGTGTGTGTGTGTGTGTGTGTGCGCTATGGCTGCAGCAGGCTGTGTGCGCTATGGCTGCAGCAGGCTGTGTGTGTGTGTGCTATGGCTGCAGCAGGCTGTGTGTGTGTGTGTGTGTGTGTTATGGCTGCAGCAGGCTGTGTGTGTGTGTTATGGCTGCAGCTGTGTGTGTGTGTGTGTGTGTTATGGCTGCAGCAGGCTGTGTGTGTCTGTTCAGGAGCTCTCTGTATGATGGCTGACTTTCTCTGGAGCTGGATAAATGACAGTCAGGTGACAGCAGAGAGCAGCCCATCTCCATAGAGCACAGGTATGGGAGCCCCCTCCCCCATCTCCATAGAGCACAGGTATGGGAGCCCCCTCCCCCATCTCCATAGAGCACAGGTATGGGAGCCCCCTCCCCCATCTCCATAGAGCACAGGTATGGGAGCCCCCTCCCTCATCTCCATAGAGCACAGGTATAGGAGCCCCCTCCCCCATAGAGCACAGGTATAGGAGCCCCCTCCCCCATCTCCATAGAGCACAGGTATAGGAGCCCCCTCCCCCATAGAGCACAGGTATAGGAGCCCCCTCCCCCATCTCCATAGAGCACAGGTATAGGAGCCCCCTCCCCCATCTCCATAGAGCACAGGTATAGGAGCCCCCCATCTCCATAGAGCACAGGTATAGGAGCCCCCTCCCCCATCTCCATAGAGCACAGGAATAGGAGCCCCCCCTCCCCCATCTCCATAGAGCACAGGTATAGGAGCCCCCTCCCCCATCTCCATAGAGCACAGGTATAGGAGCCCCCTCCCCCATCTCCATAGAGCACAGGTATAGGACCCTCCCCCATCTCCATAGAGCACAGGTATAGGACCCTCCCCCATCTCCATAGAGCACAGGTATAGGACCCTCCCCCATCTCCATAGAGCACAGGTATAGGACCCTCCCCCATCTCCATAGAGCACAGGAATAGGAGCCCCCTCCCCCATCTTCATAGAGCACAGGTATAGGACCCTCCCCCATCTCCATAGAGCACAGGTATAGGAGCCCCCTCCCCCATACAGCACAAGTATAGGAGCCCCCCTCCCCCATCTCCATAGAGCACAGGTATAGGAGCCCCCCTCCCCCATCTCCATAGAGCACAGGAATAGGACCCTCCCCCATTTCCATAGAGCACAGGTATAGGACCCTCCCCCATCTCCATAGAGCACAGGTATAGGAGCCCCCTCCCCCATCTCCATAGAGCACAGGTATAGGAGCCCCCTCCCCCATCTCCATAGAGCACAGGTATAGGAGCCCCCCTCCCCATCTCCATAGAGCACAGGTATAGGACCCTCCCCCATCTCCATAGAGCACAGGTATAGGAGCCCCCTCCCCCATCTCCATAGAGCACAGGTATAGGAGCCCCCTCCCCCATCTCCATAGAGCACAGGTATAGGAGCCCCCTCCCCCATCTCCATAGAGCACAGGTATAGGAGCCCCCCTCCCCATCTCCATAGAGCACAGGTATAGGAGCCCCCTCCCCATCTCCATAGAGCACAGGTATAGGAGCCCCCCTCCCCCATCTCCATAGAGCACAGGTATAGGACCCTCCCCCATCTCCATAGAGCACAGGTATAGGAGCCCCCTCCCCCATCTCCATAGAGCACAGGTATAGGAGCCCCCTCCCCCATCTCCATAGAGCACAGGTATAGGAGCCCCCTCCCCCATAGAGCACAGGTATAGGAGCCCCCCTCCCCCATAGAGCACAGGTATAGGAGCCCCCTCCCCCATCTCCATAGAGCACAGGTATAGGAGCCCCCTCCCCCATCTCCATAGAGCACAGGTATAGGAGCCCCCTCCCCCATAGAGCACAGGTATAGGAGCCCCCTGCCCCATCTCCATAGAGCACAGGTATAGGAGCCCCCTCCCCCATCTCCATAGAGCACAGGTATAGGAGCCCCCTCCCCCATCTCCATAGAGCACAGGTATAGGAGCCCCCTCCCCCATCTCCATAGAGCACAGGTATAGGAGCTCCCTCCCCCACAGAGCACAGGTATAGGAGCCCCCTCCCCCATCTCCATAGAGCACAGGTATAGGAGCTCCCTCCCCCATCTCCATAGAGCACAGGTATAGGAGATCCCCTCCCCCAAAGAGCACAGGTATAGGAGCCCCCCTCCCCCATAGAGCACAGGTATAGGAGCCCCCCCTCCCCCATCTCCATAGAGCACAGGTATAGGAGCCCCCCCCTCCCCCATCTCCATAGAGCACAGGTATAGGAGCCCCCTCCCCCATCTCCATAGAGTACAGGTATAGGAGCCCCCTCCCCCATCTCCATAGAGTACAGGTATAGGAGCCCCCTCCCCCATCTCCATAGAGCACAGGTATAGGAGCTCCCCCTCCCCCATCTCCATAGAGCACAGGTATAGGAGCCCCCTCCCCCATCTCCATAGAGCACAGGTATAGGAGCTCCCCCTCCCCCATCTCCATAGAGCACAGGTATAGGAGCCCCCCATCTCCATAGAGCACAGGTATAGGAGCCCCATCTCCATAGAGCACAGGTATAGGAGCCCCATCTCCATAGAGCACAGGTATAGGAGCCCCCCCCGCCCCCATCTCCATAGAGCACAGGTATAGGAGCCCCCCCTCCCCCTTCCCCATAGAGCACAGGTATAGGAGCCCCCTCCCCATCTCCATAGAGCACAGGTATAGGAGCCCCCTCCCCCATCTCCATAGAGCACAGGTATAGGAGCCCCCTCCCCCATCTCCATAGAGCACAGGTATTGGAGCCCCCTCCCCCATCTCCATAGAGCACAGGTATAGGAGCCCCCTCCCCCATCTTAATAGAGCACAGGTATAGGAGCCCCCTCCCCCATAGAGCACAGGTATAGGAGCCCCCTCCCCCATCTCCATAGAGCACAGGTATAGGAGCCCCCTCCTCCCCCATCTCAATAGAGCACAGGTATAGGAGCCCCCCTCCCCCTCCCCCATAGAGCACAGGTATAGGAGCCCCCCTCCCCCTCCCCCTCCCCCATAGAGCACAGGTATAGGAGCCCCCCTCCCCCATAGAGCACAGGTATAGGAGCCCCCCCTCCCCCATCTCCATAGAGCACAGGTATAGGAGCCCCCTCCCCCATCTCCATAGAGCACAGGTATAGGAGCCCCCTCCCCCATCTCCATAGAGCACAGGTATAGGAGCCCCCCTCCCCCATCTCCATAGAGCACAGGTATAGGAGCCCCCCTCCCCCATCTCCATAGAGCACAGGTATAGGAGCCCCCCTCCCCCATCTCCATAGTGCACAGGTATAGGAGCCCCCCTCCCCCATAGAGCACAGGTATAGGAGACCCCTCCCCCATCCCCATAGAGCACAGGTATAGGAGCCCCCCTCCCCCATCTCCATAGAGCACAGGTATAGGAGCCCCCCTCCCCCATAGAGCACAGGTATAGGAGCCCCCCTCCCCCATAGAGCACAGGTATAGGAGCCCCCTCCCCCATCCCCATAGAGCACAGGTATAGGAGCCCCCCCATCTCCATAGAGCACAGGTATAGGAGCCCCCTCCCCCATCTCCATAGTGCACAGGTATAAAAGCCCCCTCCCTCATCTCTATGGAGATGGGGCTCCTATACCTGTGCTCTATGGAGATGGGGGAGGAGGGGGCTCCTATACCGGTGCTCTATGGAGATGGGGGAGGGGGCTCCTATACCTGTGCTCTATGGGGATGGGGGAGGGGGCTCCTATACCTGTGCTCTATGGAGATGGGGGGCTCCTATACCTGTGCTCTATAAAGTTGGGGGGCTCCTATACCTGTGCTCTATGGAGATGGGGGGCTCCTATACCTGTGCTCTATGGAGATGGGGGAGGGGGCTCCTATACCTGTGCTCTATGGAGATGAGGGAGGGGGCTCCTATACCTGTGCTCTATGGAGATGAGGGAGGGGGCTCCTATACCTGTGCTCTATGGAGATGAGGGAGGGGGCTCCTATACCTGTGCTCTATGGAGATGGGGGGCTCCTATACCTGTGCTCTATGGAGATGGGGAAGGGGGCTCCTATACCTGTGCTCTATTGAGATGGGGGAGGAGGGGGCTCCTATACCTGTGCTCTATGGAGATGAGGGAGGGGGCTCCTATACCTGTCCTCCCCCATAGAGCACAGGTATAGGAGCCCCCCTCCCCCATCTCAATAGAGCACAGGTATAGGAGCCCCCTCCTCCCCCATCTCAATAGAGCACAGGTATAGGAGCCCCCATCTCCATAGAGCACAGGTATAGGAGCCCCTCCCCCATCTCCATAGAGCACAGGTATAGGAGCCCCCCATCTCCATAGAGCACAGGTATAGGAGGCCCCCAACTTTATAGAGCACAGGTATAGGAGCCCCCATCTCCATAGAGCACAGGTATAGGAGCCCCCCTCCCCCATCTCAATAAAGCACAGGTATAGGAGCCCCCTCCTCCCCCATCTCCATAGAGCACAGGTATAGGAGCCCCCATCTCCATAGAGCAGAGGTATAGGAGCCCCCATCTCCATAGAGCAGAGGTATAGGAGCCCCTCCCCCATCTCCATAGAGCACAGGTATAGGAGCTCCCCTTCCCGATAGAGCACAGGTATAGGAGCCCCCCTCCCCCATCTCCATAGAGCACAGGTATAGGAGCCCCCCTCCCCCATAAAGCACAGGTATAGGAGCCCCCTCCCCCATTTCCATAGAGCACAGGTATAGGAGCCCCCCTCCCCCATCTCCATAAAGCACAGGTATAGGACCCTCCCCCATCTCCATAGAGAACAGGTATAGGAGCCCCCCATCTCCATAGAGCACAGGTATAGGAGCCCCCCATCTCCATAGAGCACAGGTATAGGAGCCCCCTCCCCCATAGAGCACAGGTATAGGAGCCCCCTCCCCCATAGAGCACAGGTATAGGAGCCCCCTCCCCCATCTCCATAGAGCACAGGTATAGGAGCCCCCTCCCCCATCTCCATAGAGCACAGGTATAGGAGCCCCCTCCCCCATCTCCATAGAGCACAGGTATAGGAGCACCCCCCTCCCCCATAGAGCACAGGTATAGGAGCACCCCCCTCCCCCATAGAGCACAGGTATAGGAGCCCCCTCCCCCATAGAGCACAGGTATAGGAGCCCCCTCCCCCATAGAGCACAGGTATAGGAGCCCCCTCCCCCATCTCCATAGAGCACAGGTATAGGAGCCCCCTCCCCCATAGAGCACAGGTATAGGAGCCCCCTCCCCCATAGAGCACAGGTATAGGAGCCCCCTCCCCCATAGAGCACAGGTATAGGAGCCCCCTCCCCCATAGAGCACAGGTATAGGAGCCCCCCTCCCCCATAGAGCACAGGTATAGGAGCCCCCTCCCCCATAGAGCACAGGTATAGGAGCCCCCCCTCCCCCATAGAGCACAGGTATAGGAGCCCCCCTCCCCCATAGAGCACAGGTATAGGAGCCCCCCTCCCCCATAGAGCACAGGTATAGGAGCTCCCCTCCCCCATAGAGCACAGGTATAGGAGCCCCCCTCCCCCATAGAGCACAGGTATAGGAGCCCCCCTCCCCCATAGAGCACAGGTATAGGAGCCCCCCTCCCCCATAGAGCACAGGTATAGGAGCCCCCCTCCCCCATAGAGCACAGGTATAGGAGCCCCCTCCCCCATCTCCATAGAGCACAGGTATAGGAGCCCCCCTCCCCCATAGAGCCCAGGTATAGGAGCCCCCCTCCCCCATAGAGCACAGGTATAGGAGCCCCCTCCCCCATAGAGCACAGGTATAGGAGCCCCCCTCCCCCATAGAGCACAGGTATAGGAGCCCCCCTCCCCCATAGAGCACAGGTATAGGAGCCCCTCAGCCACATTGTGTGTGAACAGGTCAGGGGTCTACAGAGAAAGCTGGCAGCCTGGGGATTTTCTCCACATGTGTCCCGCCCATCCTCCATCACAGCCACATCCCAGCACATTGTCGGCTCTCCTCCCACGTGACGCCCGCTCCGCCATCTTTGTGTGGGGCAGTGGAGTTCGCCGTAGCTCCAGCTGTGTAATACGCCGTGCTCTATGATAGTCAGTGATGGAGCACCGAGACCTCCGCCATACTGCCCACTTACCTCACAGCTGCGTCTACTGTTCTTCTAATCAGTAAAAGGTGAATATTTGCCCTCAAGAAAATGGCGGCCACAATTCCTGCTCCCGCCTTTTCTTTAGTTTGGCCTATTGTGACGTACTTCCGTGAAGGGCAGGAAGTGACGTGATTTCACCTTCCCGCCTCCATCTTTGTTACCACTTGCAGAATACGAAAACCGGAGCGAGGAGGTCTGTTAGAATCCGCGGGATACGGTGAGGAGCAGGGGCCTGAGAAACCCCGTGTTACAGGGAAAAAGGTCCGCGGGACCCTGAGCATAGGAGGGCGGGAACGGGGGGGACCCGGCGGCGCGGGAGAGTCCAAGTAACAGAAGAGGGGGCAGCGGTATGGGAGAGTCCATGTAACAGAAGAGTGGGCAGCGGTATGGGAGAGTCCATGTAACAGAGAAGGGGGCAGCGGTATGGGAGAGTCCATGTAACAGAGCAGGGGGCAGCGGTATGGGAGAGTCCATGTAACAGAGCAGGGGGCAGCGGTATGGGAGAGTCCATGTAACAGAGCAGGGGGCAGCGGTATGGGAGAGTCCATGTAACAGAGCAGGGGGCAGCGGTATGGGAGAGTCCATGTAACAGAGCAGGGGGCAGCGGTATGGGAGAGTCCATGTAACAGAGCAGGGGCAGCGGTATGGGAGAGTCCATGTAACAGAAGAGGGGGCAGCGGTATGGGAGAGTTCATGTAACAGAGGAGGGGGCAGCGGTATGGGAGAGTCCATGTAACAGAAGAGGGGGCAGCGGTATGGGAGAGTCCATGTAACAGAGGAGGGGGCAGCGGTATGGGAGAGTCCATGTAACAGAGCAGGGGGCAGCGGTATGGGAGAGTCCATGTAACAGAGCAGGGGCAGCGGTATGGGAGAGTCCATGTAACAGAAGAGGGGGCAGCGGTATGCGAGAGTCCATGTAACAGAGCAGTGGGCAGCGGTATGGGAGAGTCCATGTAACAGAAGGGGGCAGCGGTATGGGAGAGTCCAGGTAACAGAGGAGGGGGTAGTGGTATGGGAGAGTCCATGTAACAGAAGAGGGGGCAGCGGTATGGGAGAGTCCATGTAACAGAAGAGGGGGTAGCGGTATGGGAGAGTCCAAGTAACAGAAGAGGGGGCAGCGGTATGGGAGAGTCCATGTAACAGAAGAGGGGGCAGCGGTATGGGAGAGTCCATGTAACGAGAAGAGGTGGCAACGGTATGGGAGAGTCCATGTAACAAAAGAGAGGGCGGCGGTATGGGTGAGTCCATGTAACAGAAGAGGGGGCAGCGGTATGGGAGAGTCCATGTAACAGAAGAGGGGGCAGCGGTATGGGAGAGTCCATGTAACAGAGCAGTGGGCAGCGGTATGGGAGAGTCCATGTAACAGAGGAGGGGGGCAGCGGTATGGGAGAGTCCATGTAACGAGAAGAGGGGGCAGCGGTATGGGAGAGTCCATGTAACAGAGGAGGGGGCAGCGGTATGGGAGAGTCCATGTAACAGAGGAGGGGGCAGCGGTATGGGAGAGTCCATGTAACAGAGCAGTGGGCAGCGGTATGGGAGAGTCCATGTAACAGAGGAGGGGGCAGCGATATGGGAGAGTCCATGTAACAGAGAAGGGGGCAGCGGTATGGGAGAGTCCATGTAACAGAGAAGGGGGCAGCGGTATGGGAGAGTCCATGTAACAGAAGAGGGGTAGCGGTATGGGAGAGTCCATGTAACAGAGAAGGGGGCAGCGGTATGGGAGAGTCCATGTAACAGAAGAGGGGGCGGCGGTATGGGAGAGTCACATGTAACAGAGCAGTGGGCAGCGGTATGGGAGAGTCCATGTAACAGAGCACTGGGCAGCGGTATGGGAGAGTCCATGTAACAGAGGAGGGGGCAGCGGTATGGGAGAGTCCATGTAACGAGAAGAGGGGGCAGCGGTATGGGAGAGTCCATGTAACAGAGGAGGGGGTAGCGGTATGGGAGAGTCCATGTAACAGAGGAGGGGGTAGCGGTATGGCAGAGTCCATGTAAGGGTGTGTTTACACAGAAAGATTTATCTGACAGATTTTGGAAGCCAAAGCCAGGAATGGATTTAAAAAGAGGATAGATCCCAGTCTTTCCTTTATGACCTGATCCCTGTTTATAGTCTGCTCCTGGTTTTGGCTTCAAAGATCTGTCAGATAAATCCGTCTGTGTAAACGCACCATAACAGAGCAGGGGGCAGTGATATGGGAGAGTCCATATAATGAGAAGAGGGGGCAGCGGTATGGGAGAGTCCATGTAACAGAAGAGGGGTAGCGGTATGGGAGAGTCCATGTAACAGAGCAGGGGGCAGCGGTATGGGAGAGTCCATGTAACAGAGGAGGGGGTAGTGGTATGGGAGAGTCCATGTAATGAGAAGAGGGGGCAGCGGTATGGGAGAGTCCATGTAACAGAAGAGGGGTAGCGGTATGGGAGAGTCCATGTAACAGAAGAGGGGTAGCGGTATGGGAGAGTCCATGTAACAGAGGAGGGGCAGCGGTATGGGAGAGTCCATGTAACAGAAGAGGGGGCAGCGGTATGGGAGAGTCCATGTAACAGAGCAGTGGGCAGCGGTATGGGAGAGTCCATGTAACAGAGGAGGGGGCAGCGGTATGGGAGAGTCCATGTAACAGAAGAGGGGTAGCGGTATGGGAGAGTCCATGTAACAGAAGAGGGGGCAGCGGTATGGGAGAGTCCATGTAACAGAGCAGGGGGCAGCGGTATGGGAGAGTCCATGTAACAGAGCAGGGGCAGCGGTATGGGAGAGTCCAGGTAACAGAGGAGGGGGCAGCGGTATGGGAGAGTCCATGTAACAGAAGAGGGGGCAGCGGTATGCGAGAGTCCATGTAACAGAGCAGTGGGCAGCGGTATGGGAGAGTCCATGTAACAGAAGAGGGGGCAACGGTATGGGAGAGTCCATGTAACAAAAGAGAGGGCGGCGGTATGGGAGAGTCCATGTAACAGAAGAGGGGGCAGCGGTATGGGAGAGTCCATGTAACAGAAGAGGGGGCAGCGGTATGGGAGAGTCCATGTAACAGAAGAGGGGGCAGCGGTATGGGAGAGTCCATGTAACAGAGAAGGGGGCAGCGGTATGGGAGAGTCCATGTAACAGAGCAGGGGGCAGCGGTATGGGAGAGTCCATGTAACAGAGCAGGGGGCAGCGGTATGGGAGAGTCCATGTAACAGAGCAGGGGCAGCGGTATGGGAGAGTCCATGTAACAGAAGAGGGGGCAGCGGTATGCGAGAGTCCATGTAACAGAGCAGTGGGCAGCGGTATGGGAGAGTCCATGTAACAGAAGGGGGCAGCGGTATGGGAGAGTCCAGGTAACAGAGGAGGGGGTAGTGGTATGGGAGAGTCCATGTAACAGAAGAGGGGGCAGCGGTATGGGAGAGTCCATGTAACAGAAGAGGGGGTAGCGGTATGGGAGAGTCCAAGTAACAGAAGAGGGGGCAGCGGTATGGGAGAGTCCATGTAACAGAAGAGAGGTAGCGGTATGGGAGAGTCCATGTAACGAGAAGAGGTGGCAACGGTATGGGAGAGTCCATGTAACAAAAGAGAGGGCGGCGGTATGGGAGAGTCCATGTAACAGAAGAGGGGGCAGCGGTATGGGAGAGTCCATGTAACAGAAGAGGGGGCAGCGGTATGGGAGAGTCCATGTAACAGAAGACGGGTAGCGTTATGGGAGAGTCCATGTAACAGAAGAGGGGGCAGCGGTATGGGTGAGTCCATGTAACAGAAGAGGGGGCAGCGGTATGGGAGAGTCCATGTAACAGAGCAGTGGGCAGCGGTATGGGAGAGTCCATGTAACAGAGGAGGGGGGCAGCGGTATGGGAGAGTCCATGTAACGAGAAGAGGGGGCAGTGGTATGGGAGAGTCCATGTAACAGAGGAGGGGGCAGCGGTATGGGAGAGTCCATGTAACAGAGGAGGGGGCAGCGGTATGGGAGAGTCCATGTAACAGAGCAGTGGGCAGCGGTATGGGAGAGTCCATGTAACAGAGGAGGGGGCAGCGATATGGGAGAGTCCATGTAACAGAGAAGGGGGCAGCGGTATGGGAGAGTCCATGTAACAGAGAAGGGGGCAGCGGTATGGGAGAGTCCATGTAACAGAAGAGGGGTAGCGGTATGGGAGAGTCCATGTAACAGAGAAGGGGGCAGCGGTATGGGAGAGTCCATGTAACAGAAGAGGGGGCGGCGGTATGGGAGAGTCCATGTAACAGAGCAGTGGGCAGCGGTATGGGAGAGTCCATGTAACGGGGGCAGCGGTATGGGAGAGTCCATGTAACAGAGAAGGGGGCAGCGGTATGGGAGAGTCCATGTAACAGAGCACTGGGCAGCGGTATGGGAGAGTCCATGTAACAGAGCAGGGGCAGCGGTATGGGAGAGTCCATGTAACAGAGCAGTGGGCAGCGGTATGGGAGAGTCCATGTAACAGAGGAGGGGGCAGCGGTATGGGAGAGTCCATGTAACAGAGAAGGGGGCAGCGGTATGGGAGAGTCCATGTAACAGAGCACTGGGCAGCGGTATGGGAGAGTCCATGTAACAGAGGAGGGGGCAGCGGTATGGGAGAGTCCATGTAACAGAAGATGGGGCAGCGGTATGGGAGAGTCCATGTAACAGAGCAGTGGGCAGCGTTATGGGAGAGTCCATGTAACAGAAGAGGGGTAGTGGTATGGGAGAGTCCATGTAACAGAGGAGGGGGGCAGCGGTATGGGAGAGTCCATGTAACGAGAAGAGGGGGCAGCGGTATGGGAGAGTCCATGTAACAGAGGAGGGGGTAGCGGTATGGGAGAGTCCATGTAACAGAGGAGGGGGTAGCGGTATGGCAGAGTCCATGTAAGGGTGTGTTTACACAGAAAGATTTATCTGACAGATTTTGGAAGCCAAAGCCAGGAATGGATTTAAAAAGAGGATAGATCCCAGTCTTTCCTTTATGACCTGATCCCTGTTTATAGTCTGCTCCTGGTTTTGGCTTCAAAGATCTGTCAGATAAATCCGTCTGTGTAAACGCACCATAACAGAGCAGGGGGCAGTGATATGGGAGAGTCCATGTAATGAGAAGAGGGGGCAGCGGTATGGGAGAGTCCATGTAACAGAAGAGGGGTAGCGGTATGGGAGAGTCCATGTAACAGAAGAGGGGTAGCGGTATGGGAGAGTCCATGTAACAGAGGAGGGGCAGCGGTATGGGAGAGTCCATGTAACAGAAGAGGGGGCAGCGGTATGGGAGAGTCCATGTAACAGAGCAGTGGGCAGCGGTATGGGAGAGTCCATGTAACAGAGGAGGGGGCAGCGGTATGGGAGAGTCCATGTAACAGAAGAGGGGTAGCGGTATGGGAGAGTCCATGTAACAGAAGAGGGGGCAGCGGTATGGGAGAGTCCATGTAACAGAGCAGGGGGCAGCGGTATGGGAGAGTCCATGTAACAGAGAAGGGGGCAGCGGTATGGGAGAGTCCATGTAACAGAAGAGGGGGCAGCGGTATGCGAGAGTCCATGTAACAGAAGAGGGGGCAGCGGTATGGGAGAGTCCATGTAACAGAGGAGGGGGCAGTGGTATGGGAGAGTCCATGTAACAGAGCAGTGGGCAGCGGTATGGGAGAGTCCATGTAACAGAAGAGGGGGCAGCGGTATGGGAGAGTCCATGTAACAGAGGAGGGGGCAGCGGTATGGTAGAGTCCATGTAACAGAAGAGGGGGCAGCGGTATGGGAGAGTCCATGTAACAGAAGAGGGGGCGGCGGTATGGGAGAGTCCATGTAACGAGAAGAGGGGGCAACGGTATGGGAGAGTCCATGTAACAGAGGAGGGGGCAGCGGTATGGGAGAGTCCATGTAACAGAGGAGGGGGCAGCGGTATGGGAGAGTCCATGTAACAGAGGAGGGGGTAGCGGTATGGGAGAGTCCATGTAACAGAGGAGGGGGCAGCGATATGGGAGAGTCCATGTAACAGAGGAGGGGGCAGTGATATGGGAGAGTCCAAGTAAGGCTATGTGCACACTGAGGAATTGTCGAGGAATTGAAGCAGAAAGTTTTCAAGCAGAATTTAAGCCCCCATTGACTTCTATAGGATTCCTCTAGCAGATCTACAGCAGAAAATTCTGCTCGGAAATTCTGCAGTGTGAACAACAGAGCAGAAAACCCATTGAACACAATGGGACTTTGCTCTGTTCCTTGCCTTTTCCTCAGTGTGCACATAGCCTAAGAGAGGAGGGGGCAGCGGTATGGGAGAGTCCATGTAACAGAGGAGGGGGCAGCGGTATGGGAGAGTCCATGTAACAGAAGAGGGGGCAGCGGTATGGGAGAGTCCATGTAACAGGAGGGGGCAGCGGTATGGGAGAGTCCATGTAACAGAGCAGTGGGCAGCGGTATGGGAGAGTCCATGTAACAGAGCAGTGGGCAGCGGTATGGGAGAGTCCATGTAACAGAGCAGGGGCAGCGGTATGGGAGAGTCCATGTAACAGAGCAGGGGCAGCGGTATGGGAGAGTCCATGTAACAGAGCAGGGGCAGCGGTATGGGAGAGTCCATGTAACAGAAGAGGGGTAGCGGTATGGGAGAGTCCATGTAACAGAAGAGGGGGCAGCGGTATGGGAGAGTCCATGTAACAGAGGAGGGGGCAGCGGTATGGGAGAGTCCATGTAACAGAGGAGGGGGCAGCGGTATGGGAGAGTCCATGTAACAGAGGAGGGGGCAGCGGTATGGGAGAGTCCATGTAACAGAGGAGGGGGCAGCGGTATGGTAGAGTCCATGTAACAGAGGAGGGGGCAGCGATATGGGAGAGTCCATGTAACAGAGAAGGGGGCAGCGGTATGGGAGAGTCCATGTAACAGAAGAGGGGTAGCGGTATGGGAGAGTCCATGTAACAGAGGAGGGGGCAGCGGTATGGGAGAGTCCATGTAACAGAAGAGGGGGCGGCGGTATGGGAGAGTCCATGTAACAGAGCAGTGGGCAGCGGTATGGGAGACTTCATGTAACAGAGGAGGGGGCAGCGGTATGGGAGAGTCCATGTAACAGAAGAGGGGGCAGCGGTATGGGAGAGTCCATGTAACAGAGGAGGGGGCAGCGGTATGGGAGAGTCCATGTAACAGAGGAGGGGGCAGCGGTATGGGAGAGTCCATGTAACAGAAGAGGGGGCAGCGGTATGGGAGAGTCCATGTAACAGAGGAGGGGGCAGCGGTATGGTAGAGTCCATGTAACAGAAGAGGGGGCAGCGGTATGGGAGAGTCCGTGTAACAGAAGAGGGGGCGGCGGTATGGGAGAGTCCATGTAACAGAAGAGGGGGCAGCGGTATGGGAGAGTCCATGTAACAGAGGAGGGGGCAGCGATATGGGAGAGTCCATGTAACGAGAGGAGGGGGCAGCGGTATGGGAGAGTCCATGTAACAGAAGAGGGGGCAGCGGTATGGGAGAGTCCATGTAACAGAGGAGGGGGCAGCGGTATGGGAGAGTTCATGTAACAGAGGAGGGGGCAGCGGTATGGGAGAGTCCATGTAACAGAGGAGGGGGTAGCGGTATGGGAGAGTCCATGTAACACAAGAGGGGGCAGCGGTATGGGAGAGTCCATGTAACACAAGAGGGGGCAGCGGTATGGGAGAGTCCATGTAACAGAGGAGGGGGCAGCGGTATGGGAGAGTCCATGTAACAGAGAAGGGGGCAGCGGTATGGTAGAGTCCATGTAACAGAAGAGGGGGCAGCGGTATGGGAGAGTCCATGTAACAGAGGAGGGGGCAGCGGTATGGGAGAGTCCATGTAACAGAGGAGGGGGCAGCGGTATGGGAGAGTCCATGTAACAGAGGAGGGGGCAGCGGTATGGGAGAGTCCATGTAACAGAGGAGGGGGTAGTGATATGGGAGAGTCCATGTAACAGAGGAGGGGGTAGTGATATGGGAGAGTCCATGTAACAGAGGAGGGGGCAGCGGTATGGGAGAGTCCATGTAACAGAGGAGGGGGTAGTGATATGGGAGAGTCCATGTAACAGAGAAGGGGGTAGTGATATGGGAGAGTCCATGTAACAGATGAGGGGGTAGTGATATGGGAGAGTCCATGTAACAGAAGAGGGGGCAGCGGTATGGGAGAGTCCATGTAGTGAAAGGGGGGGCAGTTGTGTAGGAGAGTCCATATAATGAAGGGGGCATTAGTATGGGAGAGTCCATGTAATGACGGGGGCAGTAGTATGGGAGAGTCCATGTAATGACGGGGGGCAGTATTATGGGAGAGTCCATGTAATGACGGGGGGCAGTAGTATGGGAGAGTCCATGTAATGACAGGGAGGGCAGTAGTATGGGAGAGTCCATGTAATGACGGGCGGGGGGGCAGTAGTATGGGAGAGTCCATGTAGTCGGGGGAGTCTGGATTCGGTGTTCTTCCTGTTACATCTTCCCCTTTGTCCTCTCAGTGAGGTCACATCATGGGGGACAGCGATGACGAGTACGACCGCCGCCGCAGAGACAAATTCAGGAGGGAGAGAAGCGACTACGACCGATCCCGGGAGAGAGAGGAGAGACGCCGAGACGATTGGAGTGACAGGTCAGTCTGGAGGCCGGTGCGTGCTGCTGTGTCCTGCAGGCGGGGGGGTCGGTGCGTGCTGCTGTGTCCTGCAGGCGGGGGGGTCGGTGCGTGCTGCTGTGTCCTGCAGGCGGGGTGGTCGGTGCGTGCTGCTGTGTCCTGCAGGCGGGGGGGTCGGTGCGTGCTGCTGTGTCCTGCAGGCGGGGGGGTCGGTGCGTGCTGCTGTGTCCTGCAGGCGGGGGGGTCGGTGCGTGCTGCTGTGTCCTGCAGGTGGGGGGGGTCGGTGCGTGCTGCTGTGTCCTGCAGGTGTGGGGGGTCGGTGCGTGCTGCTGTGTCCTGCAGGCGGGGGGGGGTCGGTGCGTGCTGCTGTGTCCTGCAGGTGTGGGGGGGTCGGTGCGTGCTGCTGTGTCCTGCAGGCGGGGGGGGGGGGGGGCCGGTGCGTGCTGCAGTGTCCTGCAGGTGTGGGGGGGTCAGTGCGTGCTGCTGTGTCCTGCAGGTGTGGGGGCCGGTGCGTGCTGCAGTGTCCTGCAGGTGTGGGGGGGGGGGGGGGGGGGGGGTGCTGCTGTGTCCTGCAGGTGTGGGGGGGCCGGTGCGTGCTGCTGTGTCCTGCAGGTGTGGGGGGGCCGGTGCGTGCTGCTGTGTCCTGCAGGTGTGGGGGGGGCCGGTGCGTGCTGCTGCGTCCCGCAGGTGTGGGGGCTGCCGTGTCCCGCGGGGGTGGGGGCTGCCGCGTCCTATGGCTGTGGAGGCCGGTGGGTGCTGCTGTTTTCTGTGGCTGGTGGGTGCGTCCCGCAGGTGTGGAGGCCGGTATGCGGCCGCACACAGCGCCCCCGCAGGAGAACTTATAACTGTTCTTTTCTTTATTAAGGGAATGGGACCGAGGCCGGGAGAGGAGGAGCCGCGGAGAGTACCGGGACTATGACCGCAGCCGCAGGGAGAGATTCTCCCCTCCCCGACATGAGATGAGCCCCCCTCAGAAACGCATCAGGAGGGACTGGTAAGAGCAGCGGGGAGCCCCCCCACCCCCGCGGGGTGGTGCAGGCCCGGGGAGCCCCCCCCCCCCCCCCCCCTGCGGGGTGGTGCAGGCCCGGGGAGCCCCCCTGCGGCTGCTGTTGATGGTGGTTTCTCTTTCAGGGATGATCACAGCTCAGACCCTTATCACAGTGGATATGACCTGCAGTACTCGGGCTCCTCGGGGGGCCCCTCATACGGACCCCCCCAGCCCTGGGCTCATCCAGACATGCACGTCATGCAGCATCATGGCATCCCCATACAGGCCAGGTAGGAGCCCGCTCCCCTATCATGTGACCTGTGTGTGTATACGTGTCAGTGCTTTTTATTTGCCTCCTCTCTCTCGCGCTCTCTGCATAGTATCGCGTCTCCTCTCTCTCTCGCGCGTGCGCTCTCTGCATAGTATCGCGTCTCCTCTCTCTCGCGCGCGCTCTCTGCATAGTATCGCGTCTCCTCTCTCTCTCGCGCGTGCGCTCTCTGCATAGTATCGCGTCTCCTCTCTCTCGCGCGTGCGCTCTCTGCATAGTATCGCGTCTCCTCTCTCTCGCGCGCGCTCTCTGCATAGTATTGCGTCTCCTCTCTCTCGCGCGTGCGCTCTCTGCATAGTATCGCGTCTCCTCTCTCGCGCGTGCGCTCTCTGCATAGTATCGCGTCTCCTCTCTCTCGCGCGTGCGCTCTCTGCATAGTATCGCGTCTCCTCTCTCTCGCGCGCGCTCTCTGCATAGTATCGCGTCTCCTCTCTCTCTCGCGCGCGCTCTCTGCATAGTATCGCGTCTCCTCTCTCTCTCGCGCGTGCGCTCTCTACATAGTATCGCGTCTCCTCTCTATATCTCACTTCTCCTCTTTTAAGGCTGGGGAACCTGCATGATGTGGATTTGGGGACTCCGGCTCCAGTCATGAAAACCTTTAAGGAGTTCCTGCTGTCTCTGGAGGATTCTGTGGATGAGACAGAAGCCGTGCGCCGCTACAACGAGTACAAGATGGAGTTCAGACGCCAACAGATGCAGGATTTCTTCCTGGCGCATAAAGACGAGGAGTGGTATGTGTCAATTGTGTATGACCTCTCTGTTCCTCCTCCGGTGTCTACCCGGATCTTCCCCCCACAGTGTCTTTCCTTCACTACTTGTGCTGTGTCCTCCCTCCCCTCCCTCCCCTTCTCCTGCAGTGTCCTCCCTCCCTTTCTCCTCCCTTCCTCTCCTGTTGTCCCCTCTTCCCCTTCCTCTCCTGCAGTGTCCTCTGTCCCTTCCTCCCCCTCCTCTCCTGCAGTGCCCTCTGTTTCTTCCTATGTCCTCTCTTCCCCCTCCTCTCCTGAAGTGTCCTCTGTTTCTTCCCCTGTCCCTTCCTCTCCTGCAGTGCCTTCTGTTTCTTCTGTCCTCTCTTCCCCCTCCTCTCCTGCAGTGTCCTCTGTTTCTTCCTCCCCTCCTCCCCCGCGTTATATTATAACATGATGATACCTGTGATTTGATGTTCGGTGTTTTCTCCCGCTTTTCTCCTTCTCTGAAGACGCTGAAGGTGCAGCCTCCTCCTCGTGGCGCCGTGTTTTTTTTTCTTTTTTACCCTCGGGTTCGCACTTTTTCCGCTCTTAGCCAGTCAGGTGTTTTTTGTTTTCTCTAGTTTCTGAATGTTTGAGGTCAGATAGCGAGGTAACCAAATAATCACACAATGCTCCAAGAGGTTCACGAAACTATAAATGCCTGGTGCCAAGCAGGTAACACTTGGGGTGGAGCCTGGGGGGGTCATCAACTGTGTGCTGGGGGAGGGGCTGGGGAGGGGCTACTGGACGTGTCACAAGTCTAAGGAAATGGTCTCATACAGTGACATCCCCCCATGTAACATCGTACACTCATCCTGTGCTCCAGTCACACCCAGAGCTGCAGTCACATCAGGTCTGATCCTCCAATCACACCCAGAGCTGCAGTCACATCAGGTCTGATCCTCCAATCACACCCAGAGCTGCAGTCACATCAGGTCTGATCCTCCAATCACACCCAGAGCTGCAGTCACATCAGGTCTGATCCTCCAATCACACCCAGAGCTGCAGTCACATCAGGTCTGATCCTCCAATCACACCCAGAGCTGCAGTCACATCAGGTCTGATCCTCCAATCACACCCAGAGCTGCAGTCACATCAGGTCTGATCCTCCAGTCACACCCAGAGCTCCAGTCACATCAGGTCTGATCCTCCAGTCACACCCAGAGCTGCAGTCACATCAGGTCTGATCCTCCAGTCACACCCAGAGCTGCAGTCACATCAGGTCTGATCCTCCAGTCACACCCAGAGCTGCAGTCACATCAGGTCTGATCCTCCAGTCACACCCAGAGCTGCAGTCACATCAGGTCTGATCCTCCAGTCACACCCAGAGCTGCAGTCACATCAGGTCTGATCCTCCAGTCACACCCAGAGCTGCAGTCACATCAGGTCTGATCCTCCAGTCACACCCAGAGCTGCAGTCACATCAGGTCTGATCCTCCAGTCACACCCAGAGCTGCAGTCACATCAGATCTGATCCTCCAGTCACACCCAGAGCTGCAGTCACATCAGGTCTGATCCTCCAGTCATACCCAGAGCTGCAGTCACATCAGGTCTGATCCTCCAGTCACACTCAGAGCTGCAGTCACATCAGGTCTGATCCTCCAGTCTCACCCATAGCTGCAGTCACATCAGGTCTGATCCTCCAGTCACACCCAGAGCTGCAGTCACATCAGGTCTGATCCTCCAGTCACACCCAGAGCTGCAGTCACATCAGGTCTGATCCTCCAGTCACACCCAGAGCTGCAGTCACATCAGGTCTGATCCTCCAGTCACACCCAGAGCTGCAGTCACATCAGGTCTGATCCTCCAGTCACACTCAGAGCTCCAGTCACATCAGGTCTGATCCTCCAGTCTCACCCATAGCTGCAGTCACATCAGGTCTGATCCTCCAGTCTCACCCATAGCTGCAGTCACATCAGGTCTGATCCTCCAGTCACACCCAGAGCTGCAGTCACATCAGGTCTGATCCTCCAGTCACATCAGGTCTGATCCTCCAGTAATACCCAGAGCTGCAGTCCATCACAGTATTGCAGTTATGTCATGTCCTATTCTCCGGTCACATCCAGAGCTGCTCACAATTCAGTATGCATCAGATCAGCTGGGATGTTTAGCACTCTGGATGCTCGCAGGACATCAGGAAAGTTGTGGGTGCAGCTCTGGATGTGACTGGAGAAGATGATTCACTGATGAAGGCTGTTGCGGCCCTTTTGGCGACTGGTGATGGCTGAGTACAGGCAGTGGTGGGCTGTAGGGTTACTGGTGAGTGTGGTGCCACCTGCTGCATGTTACATGACTATGGTACAGTGTGGGGGTTGCAGGATTATTGGTGAGTGTGGTGCCCCCTGCTGCCGGTCACATGACTGGTACAGTGTGGGGACAGGGCTGCAGGTGTACCGCTTTCCTCCCGACCCGTCTCATTATCTCCCCTTCTCTCCATCGCCATCTCTCTCCCCACCCTTCCATCTGCTGC
Source organism: Dendropsophus ebraccatus (assembly GCF_027789765.1). NCBI lineage: Eukaryota > Metazoa > Chordata > Amphibia > Anura > Hylidae > Dendropsophus > Dendropsophus ebraccatus. Next base: position 229,752,426 of record NC_091454.1, read on the forward strand.
CGCGATTTATCACCAGGTTCCGCTCCAAGTATCACCCAGACGAGGTGGGGCGCCACCGGCAGGAGTCACAGGCCGCGCTGCGCAACCGACTAAACGCCTTCCTCTATCTGATGGAGAACAGCTGGCTGAGCGAGATCCAGCTGGACATGGAGAAGGCACCCGCCATCATCAAAGTGCTGGACGCAGGTAACCGCAGACTGTCACCGAGACTGCACCCCCCCCCCCCCCCCCCCCGATCAGTGGATAATACAGCGCTGTCACCGAGACTGCCCCCCCTCCCCCCCCCACCCCGATCAGTGGATAATACAGCGCTGTCACAGAGACTGCACCCCCCGACCCCCCCCCCCCCCCCCCCGATCAGTGGATAATACAGCGCTGTCACCGAGACTGCCCCCCCTCCCCGATCAGTGGATAATACAGCGCTGTCACAGAGACTGCACACCCCCCCCCCCCGATCAGTGGATAATACAGCGCTGTCACAGAGACTGCACACCCCCCCCCCCCCGATCAGTGGATAATACAGCGCTGTCACAGAGACTGCCCCCCGATCAGTGGATAATACAGCGCTGTCACCGAGACTGCCCCCGATCAGTGGATAATACAGCGCTGTCACAGAGACTGTCCCCCGATCAGTGGATAATACAGCGCTGTCACAGAGACTACCCCCCCCCCCCCCCCCCCCCCCGATCAGTGGATAATACAGCGCTGTCACCGAGACTCCCCCCCCCGATCAGTGGATAATACAGCGCTGTCACCGAGACTGGCCCCCCCCCCCCCCCTCCCCGATCAGTAGATAATACAGCGCTGTCCCCGAGACTGTCCCCGATCAGTGGATAATACAGCGCTGTCACAGAGACTGCCTCCGATCAGTGGATAATACAGCGCTGTCACTGAGACTGCCCCCCGATCAGTGGATAATATAGCGACCTCACCGAGACTGTCCACCCCCCCCCCGATCAGTAGATAATACAGCGCTGTCACTGAGACTGCCCCCCCTCCCCGATCAGTAGATAATACAGCGCTGTCCCCGAGACTGTCCCCGATCAGTGGATAATACAGCGCTGTCACAGAGACTGCCCCCCGATCAGCGGATAATATAGCGACCTCACCAAGACTGTCCCCGATCAGTGGATAATACAGCGATGTCACTGAGACTGTCCTCCCATCACCCTACCCCCCCCCCCCGCCCCCCCCCCCCCCCCCCCCCCCCCCCCGATCAGTGGATAATATAGCGACCTCACCAAGACTGTCCCCGATCAGTGGATAATACAGCGATGTCACTGAGACTGTCCCCGATCAGTGGATAATATAGCGACCTCACCGATACTGTCCACCCCCCACCCCGATCAGTGGATAATACAGCGCTGTCACAGAGACTGCCCCCCGATCAGTGGATAATACAGCGATGTCACTGAGACTGTCCCCGATCAGTGGATAATACAGCGCTGTCACCGAGACTGTCCCCGATCAGTGGATAATACAGCGCTGTCACCGAGACTGTCCCCGATCAGTGGATAATACAGCGCTGTCACTGAGACTGCCCCCCCGATCAGCGGATAATATATCAACCTCACCGAGACTGTCCACCCCCCACCCCGATCAGTAGATAATACAGCGCTGTCACTGAGACTGTCCTCCCATCACCCTACCCCCCCACCCCGATCAGTGGATAATACAGCGCTGTCACCGAGACTGCAACCCCCCCCCCCCCCGATCAGTGGATAATACAGCGCTGTCACCGAGACTGCCCCCCCTCCCCGATCAGTAGATAATACAGCGCTGTCCCCGAGACTGTCCCCGATCAGTGGATAATACAGCGCTGTCACAGAGACTGCCCCCCGATCAGCGGATAATACAGCGCTGTCACCGAGACTGCCCCCCCTCCCCGATCAGTAGATAATACAGCGCTGTCCCCGAGACTGCCCCCCCTCCCCGATCAGTGGATAATACAGCGCTGTCCCCGAGACTGCCCCCCGATCAGTGGGTAATACAGCGATGTCACCGAGACTGCCCCCCGATCAGTGGATAATACAGCGCTGTCACTGAGACTGCCCCCCGATCAGTGGATAATACAGCGATGTCACTGAGACTGTCCTCCCATCACCCTACCCCCCCCCCCCCCCCCCCCCCCCCCCCGATCAGTGGATAATATAGCGACCTCACCGATACTGTCCACCCCCCACCCCGATCAGTGGATAATACAGCGCTGTCACAGACACTGCCCCCCGATCAGTGGATAATATAGCGACCTCACCTAGACTGTCCCAAATCAGTGGATAATACAGCGCTGTCACAGAGACTGCCCCCCCGATCAGCGGATAATACAGCGCTGTCACCGAGACTGCCCCCGCTCCCCGATCAGTAGATAATACAGCGCTGTCACTGAGACTGCCCCCCGATCAGTGGATAATACAGCGCTGTCACCGAGACTGCCTCCGATCAGTGGATAATACAGCGCTGTCCCAGAGACTGCCCCCGCTCCCCGATCAGTAGATAATACAGCGCTGTCCCCGAGACTGTCCCCGATCAGTGGATAATACAGCGCTGTCACAGAGACTGCCCCCCGATCAGCGGATAATATAGCGACCTCACCAAGACTGTCCCCGATCAGTGGATAATACAGCGCTGTCACCGAGACTGTCCCCGATCAGTGGATAATATAGCGACCTCACCGAGACTGTCCACCCCCCACCCCGATCAGTAGATAATACAGCGCTGTCACTGAGACTGTCCCCCCCGATCAGACTGCCCCATTCCCCCTTTAAGCTCTACTTCTGATTTTCGCAGCTGTAATAAAGATGGAGGGAGGCACAGAGATCGACCTGAAGATACTGGATGAGGAGGAGGAACAAGCCAAGCGTGAGGCTGCCAAGAAAGAGGAGGTGCGGACCACCGAGGGCCAGAGCAAGCCCCCAGAGGAGAAGGAGGCAGTGGTTAAGGTGAGGATGGGCAGCTGGGCCTGGTATATATGGGGGCTCTGGGGTCACTGTAGCCGGGGGTGTATATAAGTGTGCTCTGGGGTCACTATATGGGGGTTCTGGGGTCACTGTGGCCGGGGGTGTGTATATGTGGGCTCTGGGGTCACTGTGGCTGGGGGAGAGGGGTGGGGTATATGTAGGTCTGGGGTCACTATATGTGGTGTCTGGACTGAGTGATGCTCTTGCCTCTGTATAGCCGGACCCAGAGAAAGAGCCTGAAGAGGAAGAAAAACCCCCGAAACCAGAAGAGGAGGAAGAGAAGAAGGTGGAGAAGGAGGAGCCGGAACGGGAGAGCAGGAAGGTCAGTTGGGGGGGCGCGTGTCTGTCTGGGGTGGAGCACTGGTCCGGGTGGCGGGCGCAGTGTCTGTCTGGGATGGAGCATCGGTCCCGGTGGCGAGCAACGTGTCTGTCTGGGGTGGAGCACTGGTCCGGGTGGCGGGCGCCGTGTCTGTCTGGAGTGGCGGGCGCCCTGTCTGTCTGGGGTGGCGGGCGCCGTGTCTGTCTGGGGTGGAGCACTGGTCCGGGTGGCGGGCGCCGTGTCTGTCTGGGGTGGAGCACTGGTCCGGGTGGCGGGCGCCGTGTCTGTCTGGGGTGGAGCACTGGTCCGGGTGGCGAGCGCCGTGTCTGTCTGGGGTGGAGCACTGGTCCGGGTGGCGGGCGCCGTGTCTGTCTGGGGTGGAGCACTGGTCCGGGTGGCGAGCGCCGTGTCTGTCTGGGGTGGAGCACTGGTCCGGGTGGCGGGCGCCGTGTCTGTCTGGGGTGGAGCACTGGTCCGGGTGGCGGGCGCCGTGTCTGTCTGGGGTGGAGCACTGGTCCGGGTGGCGGGCGCCGTGTCTGTCTGGGGTGGAGCACTGGTCCGGGTGGCGGGCGCAGTGTCTGTCTGGGGTGGAGCACTGGTCCGGGTGGCGGGCGCAGTGTCTGTCTGGGGTGGAGCACTGGTCCGGGTGGCGGGCGCCGTGTCTGTCTGGGGTGGAGCACTGGTCCGGGTGGCGGGCGCAGTGTCTGTCTGGGGTGGAGCACTGGTCCGGGTGGCGGGTGCAGTGTCTGTCTGGGGTGGAGCACTGGTCCGGGTGGCGGGCGCAGTGTCTGTCTGGGGTGGAGCACTGGTGGCGGGCGCAGTGTCTGTCTGGGGTGGAGCACTGGTGGCGGGCGCAGTGTCTGTCTGGGGTGGAGCACTGGTGGCGGGCGCAGTGTCTGTCTGGGGTGGAGCACTGGTGGCGGGCGCAGTGTCTGTCTGGGGTGGAGCACTGGTGGCGGGCGCAGTGTCTGTCTGGGGTGGAGCACTGGTGGCGGGCGCAGTGTCTGTCTGGGGTGGAGCACTGGTGGCGGGCGCAGTGTCTGTCTGGGGTGGAGCACTGGTGGCGGGCTGTCCTCTGACCTGCACTCTTACTGTTTCACACTGTTCTCTCCTTCACAGTCGACTAAAAGAAAAAGGAAGCGGAGCGGTGACAGCGACGATGGGAGCGACTCTGAGTCCGGCTCTGGTTCTGAGCCTGGAAGCCCAAAACCGGAGAGTCAGACGCAGAACGGGCGAGGTGGGCGATAGCAGCGTACCACAGGGGGGGTGGAGCCCAGGTCACGTGATCCCCACTGTCATGTATATGACTTGTGTGTCTCCTTACAGAGGGATCTCCCAAGAAGGAGGAGGAGGAGGAGGAGGAAGACAAACAGAAGGAAAAGCCCAAGGAGGAGGTGGTGAAGCCCCGCCCACTGCATAAGACCTGCTCCCTCTTTATAAGAAATGTGGCCCCCAACATCTCTAAGGCCGAGATCACAGCGGTGAGTGTCATACATCAGTGAGTGCAGCTCTGGAGTATAATACAGGATGTAACTCAGGATCAGTATAGGATAAGTAATGTATGTACACAGTGACCCCACCAGCAGAATAGTGAGTGCAGCTCTGGGGTATAATACAGGATGTAACTCAGGATCAGTAATGTATGTACACAGTGACCCCACCAGCAGAATAGTGAGTGCAGCTCTGGGGTATAATACAGGATGTAACTCAGGATCAGTAATGTATGTACACAGTGACCCCACCAGCAGAATAGTGAGTGCAGCTCTGGGGTATAATACAGGATGTAACTCAGGATCAGTAATGTATGTACACAGTCACCTCAGCAGCAGAATACTGAGTGCAGCTCTGGAGTACTTTGTTTCACTCTGCTTTACACTTAGAGGGAATCGGTCACTGGGTTTATTCCACCTTAAATGGGTACTCCGGGCTGGGGTTATTTTCATTGTATGGCCGGAGAAGGGGTGGACATAGAAGGCCGCTGGTCACTTACATCCCCAGTTCCAGGACCGGGGTCCCGGAACGCGCTGCCCAGTTCTTCATCTAGTTGTCACTTCCTGGTCTGAGCTGCAGTTTGAGACATGACGTCTCCAGGCAGCTCGGCCATTCAGCGCCCGAGGCTTTACCCTGCTACGACCACTGAATGGCTGAGCTGCCTTGAGAAATCACGTCTCAAGCTGCAGCTCAGACCAGGAAGGGGCGGCGCGGTCTGAGACCCGACGCTGGAACCGGGGAGGTAATTGATCGGCGGCATCTGTATCCACCCATCCCCGGCTATACAGTAAAAATAACCCCAGCCCGGAGTACCTCTTTAAATAAACTAGTGACAGAAATGCTGAACAGATCGGTGTTTGACTTACATCAGTCTGTGCAGCTGTTCTCCTAATATGCAGGAGAATAGGATTCTTACCACACCCCTCACCCCGCCCTCTGGCTGCTGATTGACAGCTAACTGCCTGTACACAGCATAGATAGATAACTGCCAATCAGCAGCTGGTGGGCGGAGTTTCTGCTTTTCATGAATATTCAGCACTAATGAGCTCATGCACATAATGTTACTCTGGAGGAGATCTCTGGAACAGCTGCACAGTATAATGTAAGTGATCAATCATCGACGCCGTAACCCTGCTTGCCCCCGAGGCGGGGCGCCGTAACCGCTCCATTTATGTGCAGCCATGACGGACGGTATTGGAGCCTGAGTTGCACCTTTCCTCTGTAATGTCTTGTTTTCTCTCCCTCCAGCTCTGTAAGAGATATCCTGGCTTCCTCCGGGTGGCGCTGTCTGATCCTCAACCTGAGAGAAGGTGAGTTTTGTGACATGTTGGCGTTGGATTAGCGGCCAGGTTGGTGGTTGGGGGAGGGATTAGCGGCCAGGTTGGGGGGAGGGATTAGTGGCCATGTTGGTGGTTGGAGGGACTGATTAATGGCCATGTTGGTGGTTGGGGAATGGATTAGTGGCCGGGGGAGGGATAAGTGGTTGGGGGAGGGATTAGCGGCCATGTTGGTGGTTGGGGGAGGGATTAGTGGTTGGGGGAGGGATTAGTGGCCATGTTGGTGGTTGGGGGAGGGATTAGCGGCCATGTTGGTGGTTGGGGGAGGGATTAGCGGCCATGTTGGTGGTTGGGGGAGAGATTAGTGGCCATGTTGGGGGGAGGGATTAGCGGCCAGGTTGGGGGAGGGATTAGTGGCCATGTTGGTGGTTGGGGGAGGGATTAGCGGCCATGTTGGTGGTTGGGGGAGGGATTAGCGGCCAGGTTGGTGGTTGGGGGAGGGATTAGCGGCCAGGTTGGTGGTTGGGGGAGGGATTAGCGGCCAGGTTGGTGGTTGGGGGAGGGATTAGCGGCCAGGTTGGGGGGAGGGATTAGTGGCCATGTTGGTGGTTGGAGGGACTGATTAATGGCCATGTTGGTGGTTGGGGAATGGATTAGTGGCCGGGGGAGGGATAAGTGGTTGGGGGAGGGATTAGCGGCCATGTTGGTGGTTGGGGGAGGGATTAGTGGTTGGGGGAGGGATTAGCGGCCGTGTTGGTGGTTGGGGGAGGGATTAGCGGCCGTGTTGGTGGTTGGGGGGAGGGATTTGTGGCAATGTTGGTGGTTGGGGGGGATTAGTGGCCATGTTGGTGGTTGGGGGGAAAGGATTAGTGGCCATGTTGGTGGTTGGGGAATGGATTAGTGGCCGGGGGGAGGGATTAGCGGCCGTGTTGGTGGTTGGGGGAGGGATTAGTGGTTGGGGGAGGGATTAGTGGTTGGGGGAGGGATTAGTGGTTGGGGGAGGGATTAGCGGCCGTGTTGGTGGTTGGGGGAGGGATTAGTGGTTGGGGGAGGGATTAGCGGCCGTGTTGGTGGTTGGGGGAGGGATTAGCGGCCGTGTTGGTGGTTGGGGGGAGGGATTAGCGGCCGTGTTGGTGGTTGGGGGGAGGGATTAGCGGCCATGTTGGTGTTGGGGGAGGGATTAGCGGCCAGGTTGGGGGGGAGGGATTAGCGGCCATGTTGGTGGTTAGGGGGAGGGATTAGCGGCCATGTTGGTGGTTGGGGGAGGGATTAGCAACTATGTTGGTGGTTGGGGGAGGGATTAGCGGCCATGTTGGTGGTTGGGGGAGGGATTAGCGGCCATGTTGGTGGTTGGGGGAGAGATTAGTGGCCATGTTGGGGGGAGGGATTAGCGGCCAGGTTGGGGGGAGGGATTAGCGGCCATGTTGGTGGTTGGGGGGAGGGATTAGCGGCCATGTTGGTGGTTGGGGGAGGGATTAGCGGCCATGTTGGTGGTTGGGGGAGGGATTAGCGGCCATGTTGGTGGTTGGGGGAGAGATTAGTGGCCATGTTGGGGGGAGGGATTAGTGGCCAGGTTGGGGGGAGGGATTAGCGGCCATGTTGGGGGGAGGGATTAGCGGCCATGTTGGTGGTTGGGGGAGGGATTAGCGGCCGGGTTGGTGCGCATTGGTCACTTGTACTTATTGATTCCTATAGGTTTCTACGTAAAGGTTATGTGACGTTCGATCGGGGGGTGAACATTAAGGAGATCTGCTGGAATCTGCAGAATATCCGGGTATGGCGCCCCCTATTGCCTCTCCTGGCTCCTCCTTGCTGTTGTGTTGTAATTAAAGGCGCAGTGCCCCCTTTTCTGTCACTCACTATGTATCGGTTTCCTCTATGAAGCTCCGTGAGTGTGAACTGAGTCCGGTGGTGAACAGAGAACTGTCTTGGAGAATCCGACACGTGAGCGGGATCACACAGCACCGGCCCATTTTGCGCAATGACATCAAGCTTGCGGCCCGGCTCATCCACGCGCTTGACGAAAGGGGGCAGCTGTGGAAAGAGAGCCAGGACGGGGAGGTGAGGGGGGGGGGGGGAGTGCGGTGTGTCTGGGGAGAGGGGGGGGGGGGAGTGCGGTGTGTCTGGGGAGAGGGGGGGTGGAGTGTGGTGTGTCTGGGGAGAGGGGGGGGAGGCGTGGTGTGTCTGGGGAGAGGGGGGGGAGGCGTGGTGTGTCTGGGGAGAGGGGGGGGGAGTGCGGTGTGTCTGGGGAGAGGGGGGGGGAGTGCGGTGTGTCTGGGGAGAGGGGGGGGGAGTGCGGTGTGTCTGGGGAGAGGGGGGGAGGCGTGGTGTGTCTGGGGAGAGGGGGGGGGAGCGCGGTGTGTCTGGGGAGAGGGGGGGGGGCGTGGTGTGTCTGGGGAGAGGGGGGGGGAGGCGCGGTGTGTCTGGGGAGAGGGGGGGGGAGTGCAGTGTGTCTGGGGAGAGGGGGGGGGAGTGCAGTGTGTCTGGGGAGGGGGGGGTGTGCGGTGTGTCTGGGGATAAGGGGGGGTGGAGTGCGGTGTGTCTGGGGAGAGGGGGGGGGAGGCGTGGTGTGTCTGGGGAGAGGGGGGGTGGAGTGTGGTGTGTCTGGGGAGAGGGGGGGGGAGTGCGGTGTGTCTGGGGAGAGGGGGGGGGAGTGCGGTGTGTCTGGGGAGAGGGGGGGGAGTGCGGTGTGTCTGGGGAGAGGGGGGGGGGGAGTGCGGTGTGTCTGGGGAGAGGGGGGGGGAGGCGTGGTGTGTCTGGGGAGAGGGGGGGGGGAGGCGTGGTGTGTCTGGGGAGAGGGGGGGGGGGGGAGGCGTGGTGTGTCTGGGGAGAGGGGGGGGGAGTGCGGTGTGTCTGGGGAGAGGGGGGGGGGAGTGCGGTGTGTCTGGGGAGAGGGGGGGGAGTGCGGTGTGTCTGGGGAGAGGGGGGGGAGTGCGGTGTGTCTGGGGAGAGGGGGGGGAGGCGTGGTGTGTCTGGGGAGAGGGGGGGGGGGAGTGCGGTGTGTCTGGGGAGAGGGGGGGGGAGGCGTGGTGTGTCTGGGGAGAGGGGGGGGGGAGTGCGGTGTGTCTGGGGAGAGGGGGGGGGAGGCGTGGTGTGTCTGGGGAGAGGGGGGGGGGAGGCGTGGTGTGTCTGGGGAGAGGGGGGGGGGAGGCGTGGTGTGTCTGGGGAGAGGGGGGGGGGGAGGCGTGGTGTGTCTGGGGAGAGGGGGGGGAGTGCGGTGTGTCTGGGGGGGAAGCGGGTCTGTTATCCACCTCATGATTTCCCTCCCTATTTGTTCCTTTAGGAAGTCGCTGCTCAGAATCCCATACTAAAAAATATTACTGATTACCTCATCGATGAGGTCAGCGCTGAAGAGGAGGACCTGCTATGGGGGGCGGGGAGGACAGCAGGAGCCGAACCCCCAAAAGAAGGGAACCCCACTGAGATCAGCGTGGAGCGGGATGAAAAGCTCATAAAGGTGTGTGGGATTTCTGTATCCTGTCTGTGCCTCTATTCTGGTGTACAGGTATATAGTCTAAGCCGGGATCATATGACTGTTCAGCGTATGAAAGGTTAAAGGGTTTATCTCAAGATGAGAAGTTACCCTCTGATCCCCAGGAGCTGCACCCTCTGGTTCAAAGGAGCGGAGGAGTAATAGCCTGCATGAATGTTACCTAGACATGGTTTATGGAGGGTGGGAAGAGTCTGCTGGGATCTTTCTTTCTTAAAGGGATGTTGTGGCGATTCTCAATCTGAGGGGTTCACCTCACTGAGGAGCATGGTCCCTGCCTGGAGCAGTATGGTCCCTGCCTGGAGCAGTATGGTCCCTGCCTGGAGCAGTATGGTCCCTGCCTGGAGCAGTATGGTCCCTGCCTGGCGCAGTATGGTCCCTGCCTGGCGCAGTATGGTCCCTGCCTGGCGCAGTATGGTCCCTGCCGGGCGCAGTATGGTCCCTGCCTGGCGCAGTATGGTCCCTGCCTGGAGCAGTATGGTCCCTGCCTGGCGCAGTATGGTCCCTGCCTGGCGCAGTATGGTCCCTGCCTGGCGCAGTATGGTTGGGTACAGCATAGGGTTGGGTTATACAGGTGCTGATTGGTGATTGTTCTCTTTAAGGTTCTGGACAAGCTGCTTCTATATCTTCGCATTGTTCACTCTGTCGACTATTATATCAACTGCGACTACCCCAGCGAGGACGAGATGCCGACGCGCTGCGGGATCATGCACGTGCGAGGACCTATACCGCCCAACCGCGTCTCCCACAGAGAAGGTAACGTGGCCGTATGTTCTGCCGTTCTCCGGCTCCTCACCGCTCTCAGGATCTCTGAATCGGTGGTTCTCATGGCGGAGGGTTGGTTACTGCCCTTCGGCCTTTGAGCTTTTAGACTGACACACTGTAGCAAATTCTCAGCAGCATGAACAAGAGCGTTCACTGACAGCAAGCAGAGACCTCACTTTCAGGGAATTTTGGAAAGGAAAATAGGCCGGGAGCGGGAAGGTCTTGCTGTGGCGGCGAGGGTGAGGTCAGGTGACCGGCTGTTCCTTACCACATACTTTCCCTTTAGTGGCGGACTGGCAGAAGACATTTGAGGAGAAGCTGGCCCCTCTCTTTGCTGTACGGGAGACGCTCTCCGAGGAGGAGGCGCTGAAAGTCGGGAAGAAGGATCCCGAACAGGAAGTGGAGAAGTTTGTTACTGCCAACACCCAGGAGCTGGGCAAGGAGAAGTGGCTGTGCCCACTGAGCGGCAAGAAGTTCAAGGTATGGAGGGCGCAGGGTGGGGTGGTTGGGGCGCTGGGGTGTGTGTGTGGCATTGGGGCCACCGTGGATCCATCATCCCATCACCATCCTCTCCCCTCAGGGACCAGAGTTTGTTCGTAAACACATCTTCAATAAGCATGCCGAGAAGATCGAGGAGGTGAAGAAGGAGGTGGCGTTCTTCAATAACTTCCTGATGGACAGCAAGAGGCCTGCACTGCCCGAGGTCAAACCCATCCAGGCCCCCCTGGCCGGCCAAGGTAAGTCCTATCCTGTCTATCACCCTGCAGGGGGCGGGCTCATAGCTCCTCCTATCTGTATCACCCTGCAGGGGGTGGGCTCATAGCCCCTCCTATCTGTATCACCCTGCAGGGGGCGGGCTCATAGCTCCTCCTATCTGTATCACCCTGCAGGGGGCGGGCTCATAGCCCCTCCTATGTATCACTCTGCAGGAGGCGGGCTCATAGCCCCTCCTATCTGTATCACCCTGCAGGGGGCGGGCTTATAGCTCCTCCTATCTGTATCACCCTGCAGGGGGCGGGCTCATAGCTGCTCCTATCTGTATCACCCTGCAGGAGGGGGCGGGCTCATAGCTGCTCCTATCTGTATCACCCTGCAGGAGGGGGCGGGCTCATAGCTCCTCCTATCTGTATCACCCTGCAGGGGGCGGGCTCATAGCTCCTCCTATCTGTATCACCCTGCAGGGGGCAGGCTCATAGCCCCTCCTATCCTGTCTATCACCCTGCAGGGGGTGGGCTCATAGCCCCTCCTATCTGTATCACCCTGCAGGGGGCAGGCTCATAGCTCCTCCTATCTGTATCACCCTGCAGGGGGCAGGCTCATAGCTCCTCCTATCTGTATCACCCTGCAGGGGGCAGGCTCATAGCTCCTCCTATCTGTATCACCCTGCAGGGGGCGGGCTCATAGCTCCTTCTATCTGTATCACCCTGCAGGGGGCGGGCTCATAGCTCCTCCTATCTGTATCACCCTGCAGGGGTCGGGCTCATAGCTCCTCCACTCTTCTGTATGTCTCTGTATGATCACTTGCTCTTACTCTGCAGGTTTGGCCCCTGGGCTGCTGTACCCTCACCAGGGCCCTCAGGCTCTCCTACCATATGGTCAGCCGCGACCCCCGGTTATGGGGTATGGAGGTAAGCATGGAGGTTTGGGTCAGGGTGGGTGGAGTGTTGGTATTTCTGTAGTTGACGCTTCTCTTTCCCCAGCAGCGCCGCAGTTCCCCCCTAATCCTTATGGCGCAGGAAGAGGATATGATGCTTTCCGGGGCCAGGGGGGTGTCTACCCGGGCAAACCCCGCAACCGGTGAGTACTGATAGATCGTCCACCTATACCCCCTCCCCCGCACACACTCAGGGCTGATGACCCATTCCCCTCCACACAGGATGATGAGAGGAGACCCCCGCTCTATTATTGAGTACAGAGACCTGGATGCTCCGGAGGATGTGGACTTCTTTTAATGTGCTTGTTACATGCTTCCCCTCCCCCTGCCTCTCCAGTCACCGCCGCTCCTCGCCCTCCGCTCAGGTATTACCGCCGCTTCCCTACGTCGTTCCCTTCTTTTCTTTTTAAATAAATTTCTTGGACTGGGAGGAATATGACATTGGTTCTGCTCAGTGATCACATGACTCCGGCTGAAGCATTATACAGAGATCGGGGAATCTGCGGAACATGGCGGCTGTATACACTGGGGTCGGAGGACTCTCATTCTGTGATGTCATTTTTTTTAATAAAGCTGTAAATGTATCTAAGCTGTGTAGTATGTCCTATATACAGTGATACACTGAATGTACTATAAGCAATACACTCACACAGAGGGGTAACCTAGAACCACCAACCATTTGTATATAGGGGTGAGTAAAAATCAATATTGGGTCAGTATTTTCAACATTTTTGTTTTATATGGATACGGAGGCACCAGGGTGCAACTACAGACCAAATATTGGACCTTTAGGCAGAGCGGGAAAACCACTGAACGTGTGAATAAGGCCTAACGGTCTAGAACAGGTTCGGTTCCCCATCCCTGGTCTTGACTCCCGGAGGTCACTCACAGTCAGTGCACACCTTCTTAGAACCCGCCAGCGGATGTTGGCGCACTCTAGAAATTGTTGGTGCACTTCAGTATATTCGCTTTAAGTTTTGCACATGGATAGAAAAGCACCGGTGCGGAGAAGCCAGCGCCACAATCTTTTTCTTTTTTTTTGAACAGTGGTCCGATTCCCGCGTACGGCTCTGTACGTACGGCTACTCACGTTTCCTTTCTTTGGTCTAATGGACCGGAAGTCCATGTACTCCAAACCAAGTGGGCCATCACTGCTAAGAGTGACAAGGGCAGCTGATCGAGTCGGACGAGTTTTAATCGTTATGCACCATACACAAGGCTGCAATACCTCTCAATGTCGGCCTCCATTTTCGCACAGTAAAAACGGACACTAATGAGACTGGTAGTATTTTCTGTGCCCAAATCGTGCAAAGCCCCTAAGGCCATTTCTCTGAACTGAGTGGGTAACACTCGCTCTTGTTGAACCTCTCCTTGTTTATGTGGAGACTTCCGATGTAACAGTATTTTTCTCACAACTAAGGACTCTATCTGGTGAGCAAGCAGAATCTACTCTTCTATCCCTACCTCATTTCACTGACCACTGATGCCTTTGGATCCTGGAGGTTGGCCAGGCAAACGCAACAGGGCATCAGCATTTACATCTGTGCCGCCAGCATGATGCTTCAAGCTGAAGTCATATATTGGCAAAGCCACCTGTGTCCTGTTGCATCAAATGGAGCTTAGATAGATCAGGGGGTTGTCGTCATTGTAGACATGCAGTTTGTCCACTTTTGCGCCAGAAATTCCAACTTACGGACTTGGGTACTTGCATTCACTAGGAGTCAATCAATGGCTGACATTAAATTGGCCGTAGAGTGCCTCCATAATCTTGGTACAATATTGCTTTTAGTCCTACAATGCAGGGTCTACATGTAACACACAGGGCCGGCTGGAATCCACATAGGCCGTTACGGGAGCTTGTTAAGCCCATAGCTGCTTGAATGCTTTTTCACAAAAGGTTCATTGACTCGCATGTTTTTCCTTTCCATTTCATTTGATGGAGCTTGGCCATGTGCAGGCGGGATACCCTTGAGTGAAGATGGTTAAAGGCCTGGCAACCTTTGAGTACTGTAGTACAAATTGTCGATAACATCCACAAAATCCCAAAGCACTCTCTGCTTGTGGGGCTTGGCCGCACCACCCAGTACCCTGAACAGTCTCTGCTTATGTTCTTTAAGGGAGCGCCTAAATACGATGACATCACCTAGGTAGGCTATGTCCCACCACCTTGTCCCTACATCTGTGGAATGTAGCTTGGGGGCCGGTCACCCCTTGAGGCGGCATCAGAAATTGGTAGAAGTCTATAGGGCAGATAAAAGCTGTGTTTTTTATTTTTTTTTCTCGCTCACGGGAATCTGGTAATCACCACTGTGTGGTTCCAACCACCGGCTCCCCTGGAGACTAATACTTTGTCCATCTGGGTAAAGTATATTGGTCAGGAAGAGTATTGCTGTTTAAGGTGCGGGAAGCCACCCACATTGGAGATATCGGTTTTTTCCTTTTGCGCTCTTATTAGACTAAGCGATTATCAGTCAATGATATAATGATGATTGGCAGGATAATCGTCCCGTGAAATAGGACCGTAAGCCATACCGCCATGTTCAGAGTCTGCAAGGGCTAAGCTTCAAGACGTCTCTCACGGAAAGGCTTCTCATCAGTCACTCCTCAAGTTCCCAATCCCCTCAGGAGATGTTCCATCATTTCTTGTACCACCATCCTTCTTCTCTTTCTTTATATTGCCGCCTTTGAATCATGAGTCCAAACAATTGGCCCATGGCTCCTTCTGTTTCTGACCTAAACCTCCAGGCAGATTGTGAGAGTATGTGAGTAATATTCTCCTCCAGCTTCTCAGCACAACTGTGCTAGGGTACTGATGTGGGCATTGGTCCCGACTATGGTCCCTCATTAGAATGGGCCTCCGCCTAAGGGCACACTAAGGCTACAATGGATATTTCCTTCATGACACCTACAATGGCTTTTGGGAACTGAAGGGAGACTGTTACGTATCCCTGATAGGGGGGGAGCTTTGTTCATGAAGCCCCCAGACCACTCGTCCTGATGCTGGTTGCAGTATCACATCATGCACATACCTGTGGTCCCATTTCTCACACTACTTCTGCTGACCTACTCACCTGGCTTAGTCCAGGTTTCCAATATGGAGCAGCAGCATTTAGGAAGGATTTCACAGAGGGAATAGGTGTCAGGATCCTCTTCATTGGACACACAGGAGCAGGGCAGTGCTTATAGGAACAGACGGCACTCCTCCTTAAAAGGAATGCAGGAGCCCCCCAACCACAGACTGCACCATTCCTTACAGGAATGCAGGAAACCTTCCCCCCAACCAGACGGCACTCCTCCTTACAGGAATGCAGGAAACCCTCCCCCTAACCACAGACGGCACTCCTCCTTACAGGAATGCAGGAACCCCTCCCCCCAACCACAGACGGCACTCCTCCTTACAGGAATGCAGGAACCCCTCCCCCCAACCACAGACGGCACTCCTCCTTACAGGAATGCAGGAAACCCTCCCCCTAACCACAGACGGCACTCCTCCTTACAGGAATGCAGGAACCCCTCCCCCCAACCACAGACGGCACTCCTCCTTACAGGAATGCAGGAACCCCTCCCCCCAACCACAGACGGCACTCCTCCTTACAGGAATGCAGGAAACCCTCCCCCCAACCAGACGGCACTCCTCCTTACAGGAATGCAGGAAACCCTCCCCCTAACCACAGACTGCACTCCTCCTTACAGGAATGCAGGAAACCCTCCCCCTAACCACAGACGGCACTCCTCCTTACAGGAATGCAGGAACTCCCCAACCACAGACTGCACCACTCCTTACAGGAATGCAGGAAACCCTCCCCCCAACCACAGACGGCACTCCTCCTTACAGGAATGCTGGAAACCCTCCCCCCAACCAGACGGCACTCCTCCTTACAGGAATGCAGGAAACCCTCCCCCCAACCACAGACGGCACTCCTCCTTAAAAGGAATGCAGGAGCCCCCCAACCACAGACTGCACCACTCCTTACAGGAATGCAGGAAACCCTCCCCCCAACCAGACTGCACCACTCCTTACAGGAATGCAGGAAACCCTCCCCCCAACCACAGACTGCACTCCTCCTTACAGGAATGCAGGAAACCCTCCCCCCAACCACAGATGGCACTCCTCCTTACAGGAATGCAGGAACCCCTCCCCCCAACCACAGATGGCACTCCTCCTTACAGGAATGCAGGAAACCCTCCCCCCAACCACAGACTGCACTCCTCCTTACAGGAATGCAGGAAACCCTCCCCCCAACCACAGACTGCACTCCTCCTTACAGGAATGCAGGAACCCCTCCCCCCAACCACAGACTGCACCACTCCTTACAGGAATGCAGGAAACCCTCCCCCCAACCACAGATGGCACTCCTCCTTACAGGAATGCAGGAAACCCTCCCCCCAACCACAGACTGCACTCCTCCTTACAGGAATGCAGGAACCCCTCCCCCCAACCACAGGCTGCACTCCTGCTTATAGGAATGGAAGAATACTCCACCCACACAACCACAGACTGCACTCCTTATAGGAATGGAAGAATACCCCACCCACCCAACCACAGGCTGCACTCCTGCTTATAGGAATGGAAGACTACCCCACCACCACCAAAGACTGCTCTCCTCCTTATAGGAATGGAAGAATACCCCAACCAACCACAGACTGCACTCCTGCTCTATACACCTGTATAGAGAGGTAGTCACAGCCCCGCCCCCTGTATATCCTGTGTATAGAGGTAGTCACAGCCCCGCCCCCTGTATATCCTGTGTATAGAAGTAATCACAGCCCCACCCCCTGTATATCATGGATATAGAGAGGTAGTCACAGCCCCGCCCCCTGTATATCCTGTGTATAGAGAGGTAGTCTCACAGCCCTGCCCCCTGTATATCCTGTGTATAGAGAGGTAGTCACAGCCCCGCCCCCTGTATATCCTGTGTATAGAGAGGTAGTCACAGCCCCAACCCCTGTATATCATGGATATAGAGAGGGAGTCACAGCCCCGCACACTGTATATCCTGTGTATAGAGAGGTATTCACAGCCCCGCCCCCTGTATAGACAGGTAGTCACAGCCCCGCCCCCTGTGTATCCTCTGTATAGAGAGGTAGTCACAGCCCCCCCCCCTGTCTATCCTGTTTATAGAAAGGGAGTCACAGCCCCGCCCCCTGTATAGACAGGTAGTCACAGCCCCGCCCCCTGTATATCCCGTGTATAGAGAGGGAGTCACAGCATTGCCCCCTGTATATCCTGTGTATAGAGAGGTAGTCACAGCCCCGCCCCCTGTATTTTCTGTGTATAGAGAGGTAGTCACAGCCCCGCCCCGCCCCCTGTATAGACAGGTAGTCACAGCCCGCCCTCTGTGTATCCTGTTTATAGAGAGGGAGTCACAGCCCCGCCCCCTGTATATCCTGTGTGTAGACAGGTAGTCACAGCCCCGCCCTCTGTATATCCTGTGTATAGAGAGGGAGTCACAGCCCCGCCCCCCTGTATATACTGTGTATAGAGGTAATTACAGCCCCACCCCCTTTATATCATGGATATAGAGAGGTAGTCACAGCCCCGCCCCCTGTATATCCTGTGTATAGACAGGTAGTCACAGCACTGCCCCCTGTATAGACAGGTAGTCACAGCCCCGCCCCCTGTGTATCCTGTGTATAGAGAGGTAGTCACAGCCCCGCCCCCTGTATATCCTGTGTATAGAGAGGGAGTCACAGCCCCGCCCCCTGTATATCCTGTGTATAGAGAGATAATCACAGCCCTGCCCCCTGTATATCCTGTGTATAGAGGTAGGCACAGCCCTGCCCCCTGTATATCCTGTGTATAGAGAGGTAGTCACAGCCCCGCCCCCTGTATATCCTGTGTATAGAGAGGTAGTCACAGCCCCACCCCCTGTATATCATGGATATAGAGAGGTAGTCACAGCCCCGCACACTGTATATCCTGTGTATAGAGAGGTATTCACAGCCCCGCCCCCTGTATAGACAGGTAGTCACAGCCCCGCCCCCTGTGTATCCTGTGTATAGAGAGGTAGTCACAGCCCCGCCCCCTGTATATCCTGTGTATAGACAGGTAGTCACAGCCCCGCCCCCTGTGTATCCTGTGTATAGAGAGGTAGTCACAGCCCCGCCTCCTGTATATCCTGTGTATAGAGAGGGAGTTACAGCCCCGCCCCCTGTGTATAGAGGTAATCACAGCCCCACCCCCTGTATATCATGGATATAGAGAGGTAGTCACAGCCCCGCCCCCTGTATATCCTGTGTATAGAGAGGTAGTCACAGCCCCGCCCCCTGTATATCCTGTGTATAGAGAGGTAGTCACAGCCCCGTCCCCTGTATTTTCTGTGTATAGAGAGGTAGTCACAGCCCCGCCCCCTCTATATCCTGTGTATAGAGAGGTAGTCACAGCCCCGCCCCCTGTATATCCTGTGTATAGAGAGGTAGTCACAGCCCCGTCCCCTGTATTTTCTGTGTATAGAGAGGTAGTCACAGCCCCGCCCCCTGTATAGACAGGTAGTCACAGCCCCGCCCCTGTATATCATGGATATAGAGAGGTAGTCACAGCCCCGCCCCCTGTATATCCTGTGTATAGAGAGGGAGTCACAGCATTGCCCCCTGTATATCCTGTGTATAGAGAGGGAGTCACAGCCCCGCCCCCTGTCTATCCTGTTTATAGAGAGGGAGTCACAGCCCCGCCCCCTGTATATCCTGTGTATAGACAGGTAGTCACAGCCCCGCCCCTGTATATCCTGTGTATAGAGAGGGAGTCACAGCCCCGCCCCCCTGTATATACTGTGTATAGAGGTAATCACAGCCCCACCCCCTGTATATCATGGATATAGAGAGGTAGTCACAGCCCCGCCCCCTGTATATCCTGTGTATAAAGTGGTAGTCACAGCCCCACCCCCTGTATATCCTGTGTATAGAGAGGTAGTCACAGCCCCGCCCCCTGTATATCCTGTGTATAGAGAGGTAGTCACAGCCTCGCCCCCTGTATATCCTGTGTATAGACAGGTAGTCACAGCCCCGCCCCCTGTATATCCTGTGTATAGAGAGATAATCACAGCCCCGCCCTTTGTATATCCTGTGTATAGAGAGGTAGTCACAGCCCCGCCCCTGTATATCCTGTGTATAGAGAGGTAGTCACAGCCCCGCCCCTGTATATCCTGTGTATAGAGAGGTAGTCACAGCCCCGCCCCCTGTATATCCTGTGTATAGAGAGGTAGTCACAGCCCCGTCCCCTGTATTTTCTGTGTATAGAGAGGTAGTCACAGCCCCGCCCCCTGTATAGACAGGTAGTCACAGCCCGCCCCCTGTGTATAGAGAGGGAGTCACAGCACTGCCCCCTGTATATCCTGTGTATAGAGAGGTAGTCACAGCCCCGCCCCCTGTATATGCTGTGTATAGAGAGGTAGTCACAGCCCCGCCCCCTGTATATCCTGTGTATAGAGAGGTAGTCACAGCCCCGCCCCCTGTATAGACAGGTAGTCACAGCCCGCCCCCTGTGTATAGAGAGGTAGTCACAGCCCCACCCCCTGTATATCCTGTGTATAGAGAGGTAGTCACAGCCCCGCCCCCTGTATATCCTGTGTATAGAGAGGTAGTCACAGCCTCTCCCCCTGTATATCCTGTGTATAGAGAGGTAGTCACAGCCCCGCCCCCTGTATATCCTGTGTATAGAGAAGTAGTCACAGCCCCGCCCCCTGTATATCCTGTGTATAGAGAAGTAGTCACAGCCCCGCCCCCTGTATATCCTGTGTATAGACAGGTAGTCACAGCCCCGCCCCCTGTATATCCTGTGTATAGAGAGATAATCACAGCCCCGCCCTTTGTATATCCTGTGTATAGAGAGGTAGTCACAGCCCCGCCCCCTGTATTTTCTGTGTATAGAGAGGGAGTCACAGCACTGCCCCCTGTATATCCTGTGTATAGAGGTAGTCACAGCCCCGCCCCCTGTATATGCTGTGTATAGAGAGGTAGTCACAGCCCCGCCCCCTGTATATCCTGTGTATAGAGAGGTAGTCACAGCCCCGTCCCCTGTATTTTCTGTGTATAGAGAGGTAGTCACAGCCCCGCCCCTGTATATCCTGTGTATAGAGAGGTAGTCACAGCCCCACCCCCTGTCTATCCTGTTTATAGAGAGGGAGTCACAGCCCCGCCCCCTGTATATCCTGTGTATAGACAGGTAGTCACAGCCCCGCCCCCTGTGTATCCTGTGTATAGAGAGGTAGTCATAGCCCCGCCCCCTGTATATCCTGTGTATAGAGATGTAGTCACAGCCCCAACCCCCTGTATATCCTGTGTATAGAGAGGGAGTCACAGCCCCGCCCCCTGTATATCCTGTGTATAGAGGTAATCACAGCCCCACCCCCTGTATATCATGGCTATAGAGAGGTAGTCACAGCCCCGCCCCCTGTATATCCTGTGTATAGAGAGGTAGTCACAGCCCCGCCCCCTGTATATCCTGTGTATAGAGAGGGAGTCACAGCATTGCCCCCTGTATATCCTGTGTATAGAAAGGTAGTCACAGCCCCGCCCCCTGTCTATCCTGTTTATAGAGAGGGAGTCACAGCCCCGCCCCCTGTATATCATGTGTATAGACAGGTAGTCACAGCCCCGCCCCCTGTATATCCTGTGTATAGAGAGGGAGTCACAGCCCCGCCCCCCTGTATATACTGTGTATAGAGGTAATCACAGCCCCACCCCCTGTATATCATGGATATAGAGAGGTAGTCACAGCCCCGCCCCCTGTATATCCTGTGTATAGAGAGGTAGTCACAGCCTCGCCCCCTGTATATCCTGTGTATAGAGAGGTAGTCACAGCCCCGCCCCCTGTATATCCTGTGTATAGAGAAGTAGTCACAGCCCCGCCCCCTGTATATCCTGTGTATAGAGAGGTAGTCACAGCCCCGCCCCCTGTATATCCTGTGTATAGAGAGATAATCACAGCCCCGCCCCCTGTATATCCTGTGTATAGAGAGGTAGTCACAGCCCCGCCCCCTGTATATCCCGTGTATAGAGAGGGAGTCATAGCACTGCCCCCTGTATATCCTGTGTATAGAGAGGTAGTCACAGCCCCGCCCCCTGTATATCCTGTGTATAGAGTGGTAGTCACAGCCCCGCCCCCTGTATATCCTGTGTATAGAGAGGTAGTCACAGCCCCGCCCCCTGTATATCCTGTGTATAGAGAGGTAGTCACAGCCCCGCCCCCTGTATATCCTGTGTATAGAGAGGTAGTCACAGCCCCGCCCCCTGTATATCCTGTGTATAGATAGGGAGTCACAGCCCCGCCCCCTGTATATCCTGTGTATAGAGAGGTAGTCACAGCCCCGCCCCCTGTATATCCTGTGTATAGAGAGGTAGTCACAGCCCCGCCCCCTGTATATCCTGTGTATAGAGAGGTAGTCACAGCCCCGCCCCCTGCATATCCTGTGTATAGAGAGGTAGTTACAGCCCGCCCCCTGTATATCCTGTGTATAGAGAGGTAGTCACAGCCCCGCCCCCTGTATATCCTGTGTATAGAGAGGTAGTCATAGCCCCGCCCCCTGTATATCCTGTGTATAGAGAGGTAGTCACAGCCCCGCCCCCTGTATATCCTGTGTATAGAGAGGTAGTCACAGCCCCGCCCCCTGTATATCCTGTGTTAAGAGAGGTAGTCACAGCCCTGCCCTCTGTATATCCTGTGTATAGACAGGTAGTCACAGCCCTGCCCCCTGTATATCCTGTGTATAGAGAGTCACAGCCCCGCCCCCTGTATATCCTGTGTATAGAGAGGTAGTCACAGCCCCGCCCCCTGTATATCCTGTGTATAGAGAGGTAGTCACAGCCCCGCCCCCTGTATATCCTGTGTATAGAGAGGTAGTCACAGCCCCGCCCCCTGTATATCCTGTGTACAGAGAGGTAGTCACAGCCCCGCCCCCTGTATATCCTGTGTATAGAGGGAGTCACAGCCCCGCCCCCTGTATATCCTGTGTATAGAGGGAGTCACAGCCCCGCCCCCTGTATATCCTGTGTATAGAGAGGGAGTCACAGCCCCGCCCCCTGTATATCCTGTGTATAGAGAGGTAGTCACAGCCCCGCCCCCTGTATATCCTGTGTATAGAGAGGGAGTCACAGCCCCGCCCCCTGTATATCCTGTGTATAGAGAGGTAGTCACAGCCCCGCCCCCTGTATATCCTGTGTATAGAGGGAGTCACAGCCCCGCCCCCTGTATATCCTGTGTATAGAGGGAGTCACAGCCCCACCCCCAGGAATTTGCGCATTCTTTCCCGGGTTCATGGGAAGGAAAGCTGCACGTTTCTTTGGAATGGTGTGGACACGTCAGGTGATGGTTCCCTGCCTATTTTCACCCCCTTTCCCACGTCCTCATTCTCCAGCAGAAGTGGTTGGGCATCAGCGCATTGGACGTGTGGCTGGATCACAACATCAATGGGAGAAGAATCCTCAAAGGCCAATAGTGATTGCTCCATTCCAAGTAATGGCTCATAGCGTTTACAAGATTTGCAAGGGGGTGAAGTGGAGGGGTCCCTGCTTTCAGCAGCAGAGGAGCGGGTGAGGGGCCACCCCATGGAACTGGAAAGCAACCAAAGCCTCCACTTGCTCTTGACTGATTTGGTGAGTGATATTGGGGATTGGCGGTATTGGCCTAACCGTGACCCTTAATGTTGTTTGTTTAACACTTTGATTGCCTATCTGGCCCAACACGTGTATCTATTAGCCACACACTGGTTGTCTAACTGGCCACCACTGGTATCTGTTTGCTGCACTCTGAAGCAACAGCAGTTAGTGGCTAACTCATAGGCCCTGGCCCCCAGATGCTTATTTACGACACTCTAGCCCCCCACCTCCTAATTCACGGACATTCTGACCCCAAATTCCTAATTCAAATATGTTGACATGTTGCTGCACGGCAGGGAAACGGACGTGGTGCCGCACGGCAGGGAAATGGACGTGGTGCCGCACGGCAGGGAAATGGATGTGGTGCCGCACGGCAGGGAAATGGATGTGGTGCCGCACGGCAGGGAAATGGATGTGGTGCTGCACGGCAGGGAAATGGACGTGGTACTGCAGGGCAATGGACGTGGTGCTGCATGGCAGGGAAATGGATGTGGTGCTGCAGGGCAATGGACGTGGTGCTGCATGGCAGGGAAATGGATGTGGTGCTGCAGGGCAATGGACGTGGTGCTGCATGGCAGGGAAATGGATGTGGTACTGCAGGGAAAGGGACGCGGTGCTGCACGTCAGGGAAGTGGACGCGGTGCTGCACGTCAGGGAAGTGGACATGTTGCCGCACGGCAGGGCAATGGACGTGGTGCTGCATGGCAGGAAAGTGGACGTGGTGGTGCTGCAGGGCAATGGACGTGGAGCTTCACGGCAGGGAAGTGGACCTCACAGGAGGAGGCACTGGGGAGGCCAGGTACGGACTACATCACTATTAGAAAAATATAGACTTTATTCGTGTAGAGCCCCCCATATAATATCGTAGTGACCCAACCCCCCGATATATTTTTATTAGCAGTCGCTCTCGTTCACATCTCTCCATATTATAAGCAGTCTCTCTGGGCTGATTCCGTGTACAAGCAATGTCTTCTTGTAGCTACAGACGTCATACTTCATCCCCTGAACACGAAAACGACGGTCGTGTCTATAAGTCAAATTTGCAGCCAAAGCCAGAAAGCCAAAGTACACATCATCCAATGGGAAAACGGGCATCATACGAGAGGCTTCATATAGGCTGGGTACTGCCGGTCCTGGGAAGATAAAGCCCCCACCGGACACAAAGCCAGGATACCTCGCCAATGGGTAGAGGGTGTGCGAGATGCTGTATTTGGTGTAACGCATCACACCTGGGCGATGCTGGTGGAAGCCATGGATCACAGCAGGAGAACCAAAATCCTTAATAAGATCAAGAACCACTTCTGTGTTCACAAACACATCATCATCACCTGCCGGAAGAACAAGAGAATCAGTGACTGCCGCGATAGTGGTGTCACACACTCAGGATTCCTATATGTTATAGGGTCAGTGACTGCCGAGATGGTGGTGTCACACACTCAGGATTCCTATATGTTATAGGGTCAGTGACTGCCGAGATGGTGGTGTCACACACTCAGGATTCCTATATGTTATAGGGTCAGTGACTGCCGAGATGGTGGTGTCACACACTCTGGATTCCTATATGTTATAGGGTCAGTGACTGCCGAGATAGTGGTGTCACACACTCAGGATTCCTATATGTTATAGGGTCAGTGACTGCCGAGATGGTGGTGTCACACACTCAGGATTCCTATATGTTATAGTGTCAGTGACTGCTCCTGTGATAAGTGTCACACACACAGGATTCCTATATGTTATAGGGTCAGTGACTGCCGAGATAGTGGTGTCACACCCTCAGGATTCCTATATCTTATAGGGTCAGTGACTGCCGAGATAGTGGTGTGACACACTCAGGATTCCTGTATGTTATATTGTCAGTGACCGCTCCTGTAATAATAGTGTCACACACACAGGATTCCTATGTGTTATAGGGTCAGTGACCTCTCCTGGCATAGTAGTGTCACACTCAGGATTCCTATATGTTATAGGGTCAGTGACCTCCCCTGTGATAATAGTGTCACACACACAGGATTCCTATGTGTTATAGGGTCAGTGACATCTCCTGGCATAGTAGTGTCACACACAGGATTCCTATATGTTATAGGGTTAGTGACCGCTCCTGTGATAATAGTGTCACACACACAGGATTCCTATGTGTTATAGGGTCAGTGACCTCTCCTGGCATAGTAGTGTCACACACAGGATTCCAATATGTTATAGGGTCAGTGACCTCTCCTGGCATAGTAGTGTCACACACAGGATTCCTATGTGTTATAGGGTCAGTGACCTCCCCTGTGATAATAGTGTCACACACCCAGGATTCCTATGTGTTATAGGGTCAGTGACCTCCCCTGTGATAATAGTGTCACACACACACAGGATTCCTATATGTTATAGGGTCAGTGACCTCCCCTGTGATAATATTGTCACACACACAGGATTCCTATAGGTTATAGGGTCAGTGACCGCTCCTGTGATAATAGTGTCACACACACAGGATTCCTATATGTTATAGAAAGTGACTGCCGAGATAGCGGTGTCACACACTCAGGATTCCTATATGTTATAGGGTCAGTGACTGCCGAGATAGTGGTGTCACACACTCAGGATTCCTATATGTTATAGGGTCAGTGACTGCCGAGATAGTGGTGTCACACACTCAGGATTCCTATATGATATAGGGTCAGTGACTGCCGAGATGGTGGTGTCACACACTCAGGATTCCTATATGTTATAGGGTCAGTGACTGCCGAGATAGTGGTGTCACACACTCAGGATTCCTATATGATATAGGGTCAGTGACTGCCGAGATGGTGGTGTCACACACTCAGGATTCCTATATGTTATAGGGTCAGTGACTGCCGAGATGGTGGTGTCACACACTCAGGATTCCTATATGTTATAGAAAGTGACTGCTGAGATAGTGGTGTCACACACTCAGCATTCCTATATGTTATAGAAAGTGACTGCCGAGATAGTGGTGTGACACACTCAGGATTCCTATATGTTATAGGGTCAGTAACTGCCGAGATAGTGGTGTCACACACTCAGGATTCCTATATGTTATAGAAAGTGACTGCCGAGATAGTGGTGTCACACACTCAGGATTCCTATATGTTATAGGGTCCGTGACTGCCGAGATAGTGGTGTCACACACTCAGGATTCCTATATGTTATAGGGTCAGTGACTGCCGAGATGGTGGTGTCACACACTCAGGATTCCTATATGTTATAGAAAGTGACTGCTGAGATAGTGGTGTCACACACTCAGCATTCCTATATGTTATAGAGTCAGTGACCTCCCCTGTGATAATAGTGTCACACACTCAGGATTCCTATATGTTATAGGGTCAGTGACCTCCCCTGTGATAATAGTGTCACACACACAGGATTCCTATATGTTATAGGGTCAGTGACCGCTCCTGTGATAATAGTGTCACACACTCAGGATTCCTATATGTTATAGGGTCAGTGACCTCCCCTGTGATAATAGTGTCACACACTCAGGATTCCTATATGTTATAGGGTCAGTGACCTCCCCTGTGATAATAGTGTCACACACTTAGGATTCCTATATGTTATAGGGTTAAGGCCATATTACACCAAGCCATTATCGGCCAATTATAATCACTTGGTGTAATAGCTCCTGTGAAAAGGCAGCGATCAGCCGACATGCACGATATCGACTGATCCTTGTCATTCAACATGTTGAAAGATTTTTGAATGATAATGAGGGTCTGCTGGCCGTTGCTCCGTTTAATAGGAAGGGTGGCAGCAGACCGCCGCTCTCTTCTGTAAGCTCTCCGGACAATCTTTACAGCACCCCCACTCTGACCCGCTCGCTGTCATGGCATGTAGTAGCACCGGCAGCGAACTGGGACCAAGGAGCAGGTGAGTACTGGTCTGCCCGTGTAATAGGGACATTATCGATGGCTTCTCTACTCACCCTTGAAGATGTAATCGGCCTCGGGGACGTTGTGGTTCAGCCACTCCAGGAAGCATCGTTCCTTCAGAGATAAGTTGTAGTGGCTCTCGGTCATGTCCCATTGTAGGATGTCTCCATACACAGCACTCTCCACCTTCACTATCTCCATGTGCCCCGACACCTCCGTCCTCCCCACCAGAAAGACTCGTCTTATCTTGTAGCCTTTCAGTTCCTGTTCCTTGGACCAAGTCTGTCGTATAGCAGATCTCCTGGTTCCGGCCCTTGGATGGGATTTTACGGCCATAATTATTAGCGGTAGATCACTGTCATCATACGGTGCAACAGGCGGACTGAGGGTCACCGAGCACTGGTACCTCTGCAGGTGTGGGAACTCCGACTCAAAGCTGGAGAGGTTTAAGTGATAATGATATTTTCCATCATTAAGAGTCAATGACCTTCTCAGCACTGGAATCATGTTTGTGACCTTGGGCGTCCTAAGAGGAACTCTAGACACAACAACGTCCGACGCACCAATCCATCTCCATGTCAGGAAAATGGTGGCAGAGAGGAGGCTGGAGGTGAGGAAGAAAATCTTCAGTTTCATGTCCTGATAGGAGAAAGCCAAGAGATTATAGAAGTATTGGATGAGCCTTATCAGGCAAAGCTAAAGGGGGTCTCCCATGAGAGGAGTTGTTCTGCATTTGACCCCCAGTGTCTCGAGAAGTTAGATGCTGCCCTAGTGCTGCTAGGAAACCATGGTACAGTCTATGGCATCTAACTTCTCCAGACAGTCAAATGATAAGCATTGGGGTTTGGAGAATGTTACCAAACCCAAACAGTTCAGAAACTCCGCTCCGTGCTGTATACCTGGCTATCCTCGGCAGATCTATAGTGATTGAAAGGAGTGACGGTCGAGCATGCTCACTGCCCATCGATTTATCAGGCAAAGAGGGACCTCCAGTCTCGTGATCTCTGGATGTTCCACCACTTGGACCACTACTGATCTGATAGTTATCCCTTGTCCTGTGGATAGGGTATGAGTTAAGCATGGGCGACCCCCTTGTAAAGGAATTACTCGCCATTCCCTGGAGCAAACGGAACGAAATCCCTATTATCCATATATCTCTCCCAGACATGGATATGTAGGTGTATCTCATCAATTTGGATATGTAGGTGTATCTCATCAATTTGGATATGTAGGTGTATCTCATCGGTTTGGATATGTAGGTGTATCTCATTGGTTTGGATATGTAGGTGTATCTAATCGATTTGGATATGTAGGTGTATCTCATCGGTTTGGATATGTAGGTGTATCTCATTGGTTTGGATATGTAGGTGTATCTAATCGATTTGGATATGTAGGTGTATCTCATCGATTTGGATATGTAGGTGTATCTAATCGATTTGGATATGTAGGTGTATCTCATCGATTTGGATATGTAGGTGTATCTCATCGTATGGGGACACCGACCACTTTTCTCTCATGGTGATAGGTGATATACACTGTATCACTGGAGGAGGGGCGGGAGATGATAGCCCTCCAGTCCTCTCTCTGCCGGTGGTCTATGTCGATCCCCACCACTCATCTATCACTGGAGGAGGGGCGGGAGATGATAGCCCTCCAGTCCTCTCTCTGCCGGTGGTCTATGTCGATCCCCACCACTCATCTATCACTGGAGGAGGGGCGGGAGATGATAGCCCTCCAGTCCTCTCTCTGCCGGTGGTCTTCGTTGATCCCCACCACTCATCTATCACTGGAGGAGGGGCGGGAGATGATAGCCCTCCAGTCCTCTCTCTGCCGGTGGTCTTTGTCGATCCCCACCACTCATCTATCACTGGAGGAGGGGCGGGAGATGATAGCCCTCCAGTCCTCTCTCTGCCGGTGGTCTTCGTTGATCCCCACCACTCATCTATCACTGGAGGAGGGGCGGGAGATGATAGCCCTCCAGTCCTCTCTCTGTCGGTGGTCTTCGTTGATCCCCACCACTCATCTATCACTGGAGGAGGGGCGGGAGATGATAGCCCTCCAGTCCTCTCTGTCGGTGGTCTTCGTTGATCCCCACCACTCATCTATCACTGGAGGAGGGGCGGGAGGTGATAGCCCTCCAGTCCTCTCTCTGCCGGTGGTCTATGTCGATCCCCACCACTCATCTATCAGCCAAGACCCATCAGACACCTGGAAACTGGAGCGGCTAATTTTGGTAGATTGCACCTACAGATGATGTGTGAGGACAGAAGGAACTGGCATTTCATCATCCTGATGACCTAAGGGAGACAAGCTGCCACTAGAAGAGTCCTGGGGCGGAGAAGGAGACTGGAGGAGGAGGGGACGGATGAGTCTTGAGATCACTAAGAAGTCTGGAGGAGCAGAAGTCTAAGGGTGCTATTACATGAAGCCAATTTTCGACAGTCAACGATGAACAAACTCAAACAACCGCTATGGCGAATGGCCGGAACTTGTTCACCCAATTACACGGAGCAATGATCGTTACTTATGATTGTTATTGCGTTCGTCTTGTCGTCGCCACTACGTTCACCACCACTGCGAATGAAGGACACCTTAAGAAGGACAATCAACTCTGGAGGGACAGAAAGTTTGAAGAAAACAAAGGGATGTAGATGGGACAGAGGAGTCTGAAGGGTACAGAGGGATCTGGAGGAGGACAGAGGAGTCTGAAGGGTACAGAGGGATCTGGAGGAGGACAGAGGAGTCTGAAGGAGGACAGAGGTGTCTGGAGGAGGACAGAAGAGTCTGGAGGAGGACAGAGTGGTATGAGGGGCACAGAGGAGTCTGGAAGAGGACAGAGGGGTCTAGAGGAGGACAGAGGGGTACGAGGGGCACAGAGGAGTCTGGAAGAGGACAGGGGTCTGGAGGAGGACAGAGGGGTATGAGGGGCACAGGGGTATGAGGGGCACAGAGGAGTCTGGAAGAGGACAGGGGTCTGGAGGAGGACAGAGGGGTATGAGGGGCACAGAGGAGTCTGGAAGAGGACAGAGGGGTCTGGAGGAGGACAGAGGGGTATGAGGGGCACAGAGGAGTCTGGAAGAGGACAGAGGGGTCTGGAGGAGGACAGAGGGGTATGAGGGGCACAGAGGAGTCTGGAAGAGGACAGAGGGGTCTGGAGGAGGACAGATGGGTATGAGGGGCACAGAGGAGTCTGGAAGAGGACAGAGGGGTCTGGAGGAGGACAGAGGGGTATGAGGGGCACAGAGGAGTCTGGAAGAGGACAGGGGTCTGGAGGAGGACAGAGGGGTATGAGGGGCACAGAGGAGTCTGGAAGAGGACAGAGGGGTCTGGAGGAGGACAGAGGGGTATGAGGGGCACAGAGGAGTCTGGAAGAGGACAGAGGGGTCTGGAGGAGGACAGATGGGTATGAGGGGCACAGAGGAGTCTGGAAGAGGACAGAGGGGTCTGGAGGAGGACACAGGGGTATGAGGGGCACAGAGGAGTCTGGAAGAGGACAGGGGTCTGGAGGAGGACAGAGGGGTATGAGGGGCACAGAGGAGTCTGGAAGAGGACAGAGGGGTCTGGAGGAGGACAGATGGGTATGAGGGGCACAGAGGAGTCTGGAAGAGGACAGAGGGGTCTGGAGGAGGACAGATGGGTATGAGGGGCACAGAGGAGTCTGGAAGAGGACAGAGGGGTCTGGAGGAGGACAGATGGGTATGAGGGGCACAGAGGAGTCTGGAAGAGGACAGGGGTCTGGAGGAGGACAGAGGGGTATGAGGGGCACAGAGGAGTCTGGAAGAGGACAGAGGGGTCTGGAGGAGGACAGATGGGTATGAGGGGCACAGAGGAGTCTGGAAGAGGACAGGGGTCTGGAGGAGGACAGAGGGGTATGAGGGGCACAGAGGAGTCTGGAAGAGGACAGAGGGGTCTGGAGGAGGACAGAGGGGTATGAGGGGCACAGAGGAGTCTGGAAGAGGACAGAGGGGTCTGGAGGAGGACAGAGGGGTATGAGGGGCACAGAGGAGTCTGGAAGAGGACAGAGGGGTCTGGAGGAGGACAGATGGGTATGAGGGGCACAGAGGAGTCTGGAAGAGGACAGGGGTCTGGAGGAGGACAGAGGGGTATGAGGGGCACAGAGGAGTCTGGAAGAGGACAGAGGGGTCTGGAGGAGGACAGATGGGTATGAGGGGCACAGAGGAGTCTGGAAGAGGAGAGGGGTCTGGAGGAGGACAGAGGGGTATGAGGGGCACAGAGGAGTCTGGAAGAGGACAGAGGGGTCTGGAGGAGGACAGAGGGGTATGAGGGGCACAGAGGAGTCTGGAAGAGGACAGAGGTCTGGAGGAGGACACAGGGGTATGAGGGGCACAGAGGAGTCTGGAAGAGGACAGAGGGGTCTGGAGGGGTATGAGGGGCACAGAGGAGTCTGGAAGAGGACAGGGGTCAGGAGGAGGACAGAGGGGTATGAGGGACACAGAGGAGTCTGAAGGGGTACAGAAGAGTCTGGAGGAGGACAGAGTGGTATGAAGGGCACAGAGGGGTATGAGGGGCACAGAGGAGTCTCAAAGGGGGCAGAGGAGTCTGGAAGGGATAGAGGAGTCTGGAGGGGGCAGAGGAGTCTGAAGGGGGGCAGAGTGGTATGAAGGGTACAGAGGAGTCTGAAGGGGGGCAGGGGAGTCTGAAGGGGTACAGAGTGGTATGAAGGGTACAGAGACGTCAGGAGGGGGGCAGAGGATTCTGGAAGAAGACAGAGGGGTCTGAAGGGAATAGAGGAGCCTGGAGGCAGGGGAGACAAATCTGGATGGGGCAGATGAGTCTGGAGGAGGACAGAGTCGTATGAAGGGCACAGAGGAGTCTCAAAGGGGGCAGAGGAGTCTGGAGGGGATAGAGGAGTCTGGAGGCAGGGGAGACAAATCTGGATGGGGCAGATGAGTCTGGAGGAGGACAGAGTGGTATGAGGGGCACAGAGGAGTCTGGAAGAGGACAGGGGTCAGGAGGAGGACAGAGGGGTATGAGGGGCACAGAGGAGTCTCAAGGGGGGAGCAGAGGAGTCTGGAGGGCTAGAGAAGTCTGGTAGCTGCTTCCCTCTACATTGATAACATGTGAACATTGGTGAAGCTGAGCTTGATGATGTGGAGCTAAACATCTTTTCTCCTTACACAGTATAATAGAATTGATCAGTTCTTCCACCCACAGCGCCACTCTTGTGGTTGGGTGCGGTAGTGCAGCTTAATTCCAGTGAAATGAAAGGAGTACCACACACATCCTGAGGACAAGGGTGGCAGTTTTTAGAAGAAAGCAGACATGTTTTTCTACTCTTACATATTCTCTTTATATATATATATATATTTTAATCCTTGGAGCTGGATCCCAGTGGCTTCAGGTTTTAGCCCATGTAAAGTCAATTAGGCTGGGTAACAGCTCCTCCCTCCCCCCCAGAGACGGGCAAAAAACTCTTTGTATATACACCTTGCATATGGGTTTTTATTCAGATTTTACCTAATTTTTTATAATTGGAAAATTTGTTACAAGAAAACAAAGTAACGATATACATTAAATATAAGGTGAATTACATTCCCAAAAAAGACAAAAATCTAGGAAAAAAATCTTGACTGTAAATTATATAAAATAAATAGAAATCAGAATCTAAAATGTTCCAGGAGAAAAACACAAAAATGTTTTCAAAAACAGACAAATTTTTATGAATTATTTCAGGGTTATTTTAAAAAAATTCTTTTTCTTGGTATTTTTGAGTTTTGAAAATCCAATAATTTATAGATTGCGGAAATGTCACAAAAGTCATAAAAAATAAATCAGAATTTGGTCACAATCAATGAAGTAAAAGAAAAAAAACAGAAAAAGATGAATAAAAGAAGAGAAAAAACTGGGGGAGGGAAAGTATTAACTGTAAATCTAGCTAGTTGTCATCTTTCTGGTCTATCCTCTTTTCTTCTCTGTATATACTGGATATGCTGCTCTGGATTTATGTCCCAATGTTTGTAAAAAAAATTATGAGAAAATAAAAAAAAAATGTAATCCCTCCATACTATAGGAGAGATTACATCAGGACAACAAATTCTATTATTCACAAAATAAAAAATTGCAAGAAAAGAAAAATTCTCTCCGATATTTGATTTGTACCTGTTTTTGGACCCACATGTTGTGTAGCTGGGGGGTACCTGCTGTCCCGCTGCCGCCGCCGCTGTCTGTGCTGTCTCGGGGATGTCTCCTGAGTGTGCATGCAGGAAATATATATAATATATACTAATTGATAACATCTCTT
The DNA here is from genome assembly GCF_027789765.1 of Dendropsophus ebraccatus. Lineage (NCBI taxonomy): Eukaryota > Metazoa > Chordata > Amphibia > Anura > Hylidae > Dendropsophus > Dendropsophus ebraccatus. Next base: position 229,785,106 of record NC_091454.1, read on the forward strand.
ATTATCTGCTGCCTTATATGTAAATTTGCTTCCTCTATAAAGGGTTACCAATTAACCTCAATGCCTGAGAGGGAAGCCGAGGGCACGGATATGCCTGATCTCTGCTGCCACATCTCAGGGAATTGTGTATATACATTTATTGGCAGGATATGCCTGTGCTCACATGTCCGCACCTTATGTCTTCCCCATTCTGTGAGAGCAGTAATGGTAAGTGTAATACCATATCCATACTTGTGTTGTTTGGGGGCAGCCTTCTCCGCCGGTGGTGCTGGCCGGGTTCTGGTGGGGCTTTTTGGGTCTGGTCCTGTGACATTGGGGTTGCAGGGCCGTTCCACGGCCTCCCTTCCCTGCATGTGAACGCTTTGTGGGGTTAGCGGTTGCTGACCGATACAGTGTGGGGTTAGCGTAGGGACCCGTGTGAACCAGGAGACCGGCATGTGGTACACGGGGCAGTATGGTTTGATCAAATTATATACATATATAACATCCTTGCATATTATGCCGAGCGGCATTAGTATCAGCCATAGGTGGGTTGTGCAGCCGCTCCTCTCTCTCTATGTCGCTATATACAATTATTCTGTGATCCACCAGAGGCGTGTCAGTGACACTGTGCCCGCCCTGCGCTCCGCCCAACACTGCCTCTTCAGTCTCCCTGCTTGCCCTATATCCTATCCCTGCTGCCTGTCTATATACCAGTGAGTCTCCTGCTTGCCCTCTATACTATCCCTGCTGCCTCTCTATATACCAGTGAGTATCCTGCTTGCCCTCTATCCTATCCCTGCTGCCTGTCTATATACCAGTGAGTCTCCTGCTTGCCCTATATCCTATCCCTGCTGCCTGTCTATATACCAGTGAGTCTCCTGCTTGCCCTCTATACTACCCCTGCTGCCTGTCTATATACCAGTGAGTCTCCTGCTTGCCCTATATCCTATCCCTGCTGCCTGTCTATATACCAGTGAGTATCCTGCTTGCCCTCTATCCTATCCCTGCTGCCTGTCTATATACCAGTGAGTCTCCTGTTTGCCCTCTATCCTATCCCTGCTGCCTGTCTATGTACCAGTGAGTCTCCTGCTTGCCCTCTATCCTATCCCTGCTGCCTGTCTATATACCAGTGAGTCTCCTGCTTGCCCTCTATCCTATCCCTGCTGCCTGTCTATATACCAGTGAGTCTCCTGCTTGCCCTCTATCCTATCCCTGCTGCCTGTCTATATACCAGTGAGTATCCTGCTTGCCCTCTATCCTACCCCTGCTGCCTCTCTATATACCAGTGAGTCTCCCTGCTTGCCCTCTATACTACCCCTGCTGCCTGTCTATATACCAGTGAGTCTCATGCTTTCCCTCTATCCTACCCCTGCTGCCTTTCTATATACCAGTGAGTCTCCTGCTTGCCCTCTATCCTATCCCTGCTGCCTGTCTATATACCAGTGAGTCTCCCTGCTTGCCCTCTATCCTATCCCTGCTGCCTGTCTATATACCAGTGAGTCTCCCTGCTTGCCCTCTATCCTATCCCTGCTGCCTGTCTATATACCAGTGAGTCTCCTGCTTGCCCTCTATACTACCCCTGCTGCCTGTCTATATACCAGTGAGTCTCCTGCTTGCCCTATATCCTATCCCTGCTGCCTGTCTATATACCAGTGAGTATCCTGCTTGCCCTCTATCCTATCCCTGCTGCCTGTCTATATACCAGTGAGTCTCCTGTTTGCCCTCTATCCTATCCCTGCTGCCTGTCTATGTACCAGTGAGTCTCCTGCTTGCCCTCTATCCTATCCCTGCTGCCTGTCTATATACCAGTGAGTCTCCTGCTTGCCCTCTATCCTATCCCTGCTGCCTGTCTATATACCAGTGAGTCTCCTGTTTGCCCTCTATCCTATCCCTGCTGCCTGTCTATATACCAGTGAGTATCCTGCTTGCCCTCTATCCTACCCCTGCTGCCTCTCTATATACCAGTGAGTCTCCCTGCTTGCCCTCTATACTACCCCTGCTGCCTGTCTATATACCAGTGAGTCTCATGCTTTCCCTCTATCCTATCCCTGCTGCCTCTCTATATACCAGTGAGTCTCCCTGCTTGCCCTCTATCCTATCCCTGCTGCCTGTCTATATACCAGTGAGTCTCCTGCTTGCCCTCTATCCTATCCCTGCTGCCTGTCTATATACCAGTGAGTCTCCCTGCTTGCCCTCTATCCTATCCCTGCTGCCTGTCTATATACCAGTGAGTCTCCCTGCTTGCCCTCTATCCTATCCCTGCTGCCTGTCTATATACCAGTGAGTCTCATGCTTTCCCTCTATCCTACCCCTGCTGCCTTTCTATATACCAGTGAGTCTCCTGCTTGCCCTCTATCCTATCCCTGCTGCCTGTCTATATACCAGTGAGTCTCCCTGCTTGCCCTCTATCCTACCCCTGCTGCCTTTCTATATACCAGTGAGTCTCCTGCTTGCCCTCTATCCTATCCCTGCTGCCTGTCTATATACCAGTGAGTCTCCCTGCTTGCCCTCTATCCTATCCCTGCTGCCTGTCTATATACCAGTGAGTCTCCCTGCTTTCCCTCTATCCTACCCCTGCTGCCTGTCTATATACCAGTGAGTCTCCTGCTTGCCCTATATCCTATCCCTGCTGCCTGTCTATATACCAGTGAGTCTCCTGCTTGCACTCTATACTATCCCTGCTGCCTGTCTATATACCAGTGAGTCTCCTACTTGCCCTCTATCCTACCCCTGCTGCCTTTCTATATACCAGTGAGTCTCCTGCTTGCACTCTATCCTACCCCTGCTGCCTGTCTATATACCAGTGAGTCTCCTGCTTGCACTCTATCCTATCCCTGCTGCCTGTCTATATACCAGTGAGTCTCCTGCTTGCCCTATATCCTATCCCTGCTGCCTGACTATATACCAGTGAGTCTCCTGATTGCACTCTATCCTATCCCTGCTGCCTGTCTATATACCAGTGAGTCTCCCTGCTTGCCCTCTATACTACCCCTGCTGCCTGTCTATATACCAGTGAGTCTCCTGCTTGCACTGTATTCTTTCCCTGCTGCCTTTCTATATACCAGTGAGTCTCCTGATTGCACTCTATCCTATCCCTGCTGCCTGTCTATATACCAGTGAGTCTCCTGCTTGCACTCTATCCTATCCCTGCTGCCTGTCTATATACCAGTGAGTCTCCTGCTTGCCCTATATCCTATCCCTGCTGCCTGACTATATACCAGTGAGTCTCCCTGCTTGCACTGTATTCTTTCCCTGCTGCCTGTCTATATACCAGTGAGTCTCCCTGTTTGCCCTCTATCCTATCCCTGCTGCCTGACTATAGACCAGTGAGTCTCCCTGTTTGCCCTCTATCCTATCCCTGCTGCCTGTCTATATACCAGTGAGTCTCCTGCTTGCCCTCTATCCTATCCCTGCTGCCTGTCTATATACCAGTGAGTCTCCTGCTTGCCCCCTATCCTATCCCTGCTGCCTGTCTATATACCAGTGAGTCTCCTCCTGCTTGCCCTATATCCTATCCCTGCTGCCTTTCTATATACCAGTGAGTCTCCTGCTTGCCCTCTATCCTACCCCTGCTGCCTGTCTATATACCAGTGAGTCTCCTGCTTGCACTCTATACTACCCCTGCTGCCTCTCTATATACCAGTGAGTCTCCTGCTTGCCCTCTATCCTACCCCTGCTGCCTGTCTATATACCAGTGAGTCTCCTGCTTGCCCTCTATCCTACCCCTGCTGCCTGTCTATATACCAGTGAGTCTCCTGCTTGCCCTCTATCCTACCCCTGCTGCCTCTCTATATACCACTGAGTCTCCTGCTTGCACTGTATTCTTTCCCTGCTGCCTCTCTATATACCAGTGAGTCTCCTGCTTGCCCTCTATCCTATCCCTGCTGCCTGACTATATACCAGTGAGTCTACTGCTTGCCCTCTATCCTATCCCTGCTGCCTGTCTATATACCAGTGAGTCTTCCTGCTTGCCCTCTATCCTATCCCTGCTGCCTGTCTATATACCAGTGAGTCTCCTGCTTGCCCTATATCCTATCCCTGCTGCCTGTCTATATACCAGTGAGTCTCCTGCTTGCACTGTATCCTATCCCTGCTGCCTGTCTATATACCAGTGAGTCTCCCTGCTTGCCCTCTATACTACCCCTGCTGCCTGTCTATATACCAGTGAGTCTCCCTGCTTGCCCTCTATCCTATCCCTGCTGCCTGTCTATATACCAGTGAGTCTCCTGCTTGCCCTCTATCCTATCCCTGCTGCCTCTCTATATACCAGTGAGTCTCCTGCTTGCCCTCTATCCTATCCCTGCTGCCTGTCTATATACCAGTGAGTCTCCTGCTTGCCCTCTATCCTACCCCTGCTGCCTGTCTATATACCAGTGAGTCTCCTGCTTGCCCTATATCCTATCCCTGCTGCCTGTCTATATACCAGTGAGTCTCCTGCTTGCACTCTATACTACCCCTGCTGCCTGTCTATATACCAGTGAGTCTCCTGCTTGCCCTCTATCCTACCCCTGCTGCCTGTCTATATACCAGTGAGTCTCCTGCTTGCACTGTATTCTTTCCCTGCTGCCCTTCTATATACCAGTGAGTCTCCTGCTTGCACTTTATCCTATCCCTGCTGCCTTTCTATATACCAGTGAGTCTCCTGCTTGCACTGTATTCTTTCCCTGCTGCCTGTCTATATATCAGTGAGTCTCCTGCTTGCACTGTATTCTTTCCCTGCTGCCTGTCTATATACCAGTGAGTCTCCTGCTTGCACTGTATTCTTTCCCTGCTGCCTGTCTATATACCAGTGAGTCTCCTGCTTGCACTGTATTCTTTCCCTGCTGCCTGTCTATATACCAGTGAGTCTCCTGCTTGCACTGTATTCTTTCCCTGCTGCCTGTCTATATACCAGTGAGTCTCCTGCTTGCACTGTATTCTTTCCCTGCTGCCTGTCTATATACCAGTGAGTCTCCTGCTTGCCCTCTATCCTATCCCTGCTGCCTTTCTATATACCAGTGAGTCTCCTGCTTGCACTGTATTCTTTCCCTGCTGCCTGTCTATATACCAGTGAGTCTCCTGCTTGCACTGTATTCTTTCCCTGCTGCCTGTCTATATACCAGTGAGTCTCCTGCTTGCACTGTATTCTTTCCCTGCTGCCTGTCTATTTACCAGTGAGTCCAGTTTATGCTGCTATTAATGTATATAGAGGGAGTAGTATTGAGCGGAGGGGCTGAGCTCTTCGGGTTCGGCAATGTTCTCCGATGTGACTGCAGCCTATGGCCTGTGACTGTATCTATGTTCCTCTGGACTCCTTGGGGCGGCATCTTACTGAAGCAGCAGGAACGTTATTGATCCCCTGTAGTTTGGCCTAAGGGACGTGCTGCAGATGTGCGGAGCCCAGGATGGTGGTGGCGGCTGATCTGTAAAGTAATGGTGGCGGACTGGGATCTGTAAAGTAATGGTGGCGGACTGGGATGGAGAAGAAATGGAAAGAGAAAGACTCAGATCAGAGACCACATCACCCGTGATATACTGCAGGCCTGCCCCACCCCCATCCCAGCAGGAAAAGGGTTAAGTTACTTTGTTGCTGGGCCGAGTGCAGCGTTTGTAACAAAAAAAAAATACACAATAACGATCCTATTATAGCTGAAAGTGTCAAAATAATCATGAAAAAGTTACCTTTATATTGATGGGTAATATCATAATAACAGACTGAATTAAGGAACGCCAAATATGGAATTAAAGAGTGCCAAACACGGAATTAAAGAGTGCCAAACACGGAACTAAAGAGTGCCAAACACGGAACTAAAGAGCGCCAAACACGGAACTAAAGAGCGCCAAACACGGAACTAAAGAGCGCCAAACACGGAACTAAAGAGCGCCAAACACGGAACTAAAGAGCGCCAAACACGGAACTAAAGAGCGCCAAACACGGAACTAAAGAGCGCCAAACACGGAACTAAGAAGCGCCAAACACGGAACTAAAGAGTGCCAAACACGGAACTAAAGAACGACAAACACGGAACTAAGAAGCGCCAAACACGGAACTAAAGAGCGACAAACACTGAACTAAAGAGTGCCAAACACTGAACTAAAGAGCACCAAACACGGAACTAAAGAACGACAAACACGGAACTAAAGAGCGACAAACACGAAACTAAGGAGCGCCAAACACTGAACTAAGGAGCGCCAAACACTGAACTAAAGAGCGCCAAACACTGAACTAAAGAGCGCCAAACACTGAACTAAAGAGTGCCAAACACGGAACTAAAGAGCGACAAACACGGAACTAAAGAGTGCCAAACACGGAACTAAAGAGTGCCAAACACTGAACTAAAGAACGACAAACACGGAACTAAAAAGCGCCAAACACGGAACTAAAGAGCGACAAACACTGAACTAAAGAGCGCCAAACACTGAACTAAAGAGCGCCAAACACGGAACTAAAGAGCGCCAAACACGGAACTAAAGAGTGCCAAACACGGAACTAAAGAGCGCCAAACACGGAACTAAAGAGCGCCAAACACGGAACTAAAGAGCGCCAAACACTAAACTAAAGAGCGCCAAACACGGAACTAAAGAGCGACAAACACGGAACTAAAGAGCGCCAAACACGGAACTAAAGAGCGCCAAACACTGAACTAAAGAACGCCTTCATATTATAGTTTCCTTCAGAGCTGCTATACCAGCAGCATCCACCTGGGGTCAGTGTGAGTCTCTTTGTGTAATGTACCAGTGAGGGCTCCGCTATAACTTTTCATCCCCCTGTGAGAGGGTCGGAGTGGATACAGCGGGAAGCTGGAACCAACTCACCTACAGTCAGGTAATGGAGTTATATCGTCTTACGGCAAAGTGACAGGACCCCACTAACTCTGATACTGGACCCCACTAACTCTGATACAGGACCCCCCCACTAACTCTGATACAGGACCCCCCCACTAACTCTGATACAGGACCCCCCCACTAACTCTGATACAGGACCCCCCCACTAACTCTGATACAGGACCCCATTAACTCTGATACAGGACCCCACTAACTCTGATACAGGACCCCCACTAACTCTGATACAGGACCCCAATAGCCCTGATACAGGACCCCCACTAACTCTGATACAGGACCCCACTAACTCTGATACAGGACCCACACTAACTCTGATACAATTAAATTAAATTAAAGAGTGCCAAACACGGAACTAAAGAGCGCCAAACACGGAACTAAAGAGCGCCAAACACGGAACTAAAGAGCGCCAAACACGGAACTAAAGAGCGCCAAACACGGAACTAAAGAGCGCCAAACACGGAACTAAAGAGCGCCAAACACGGAACTAAAGAGCGCCAAACACGGAACTAAAGAGTGCCAAACACTGAACTGAAGAGCGGCAAACACGAAATTGAAGAGCGCCAAACACGGAATTAAAGAGCGCCAAACACTGAACTAAAGAGTGCCAAACACGGCATTAAAGAGCGCCAAACACGGCATTAAAGAGCGCCAAACATAGAACTAAAGAGCGCCAAACACTAAACTAAAGAGTGGCAAACACGGAACTGAAGAGTGCCAGCCAAATATGGAACTAAAGAGTGCAAAACATGGAAATAAAGAGCGCCAAACACTGAACTAAAGAGGGCAAAACACGGAACTAAAGAGCGCCAAAAACTGAATTAGAGTGCAATACACGGAACTAAAGAGTGCCAAACACAGAACTAAAGAGCGCCAAAAACTGAATTAGAGTGCAATACACGGAACTAAAGAGTGCCAAACACGGAACTAAAGAGTGCCAAACACGGAACTAAAGAGTGCCAAACACGGAACTAAAGAGCGCCAAACATGCAACTAAAGAGCGCCAAAAATTGAATTAAAGAGTGCAATACACTAAACTAAAGAGTGCCAAACACGGAATTAAAGAGTGCCAAACATTGAACTAAAGAGCGTCAAACACGGAACTAAAGAGCACCAAAAACTGAATTAGAGTGCAATACACTGAACTAAAGAGTGCCAAACACGGAATTAAAGAGCACCGAACACTGAACTAAAGAGCGACAAACACTGAACTAAGGAGCGCCAAACACGGAACTAAAGAGCGACAAACACGGAACTAAGAAGCGCCAAACACGGGACTAAAGAGCGCCAAACATGGAACTAAAGAGCGCCAAACACGGAACTAAGAAGCGCCAAACACGGAACTAAAGAGTGCCAAACACGGAACTAAAGAACGACAAACACGGAACTAAGAAGCGCCAAACACGGAACTAAAGAGCGACAAACACTGAACTAAAGAGCGCCAAACACGGAACTAAAGAGTGCCAAACACGGAACTAAAGAGTGCCAAACACTGAACTAAAGAGCTCCAAACACTGAACTAAAGAGTGCCAAACACGGAACTAAAGAGTGCCAAACACTGAACTAAAGAGCGCCAAACACTGAACTAAAGAGCGCCAAACACGGAACTAAAGAGCGCCAAACACTGAACTAAAGAGTGCCAAACACTGAACTAAAGAGTGCCAAACACGGAACTAAAGAGTGCCAAACACGGAACTAAAGAGTGCCAAACACGGAACTAAAGAACGACAAACACGGAACTAAAGAGCGACAAACACGGAACTAAGGAGCGCCAAACACTGAACTAAAGAGCGCCAAACACTGAACTAAAGAGCGCCAAACACGGAACTAAAGAACGACAAACACGGAACTAAAGAGCGACAAACACGGAACTAAGGAGCGCCAAACACTGAACTAAAGAGTGCCAAACACGGAACTAAAGAGCGACAAACACGGAACTAAGGAGCGCCAAACACGGAACTAAAGAGCGCCAAACACGGAACTAAAGAGCGCCAAACACTGAACTAAAGAGTGCCAAACACTGAACTAAAGAGCGACAAACACGGAACTAAAGAGTGCCAAACACGGAACTAAAGAGTGCCAAACACTGAACTAAAGAACGACAAACACGGAACTAAAAAGCGCCAAACACGGAACTAAAGAGCGCCAAACACTGAACTAAAGAGCGCCAAACACGGAACTAAAGAGCGCCAAACACGGAACTAAAGAGCGCCAAACACGGAACTAAAGAGCGCCAAACACGGAACTAAAGAGCGCCAAACACTAAACTAAAGAGCGCCAAACACGGAACTAAAGAGCGACAAACACGGAACTAAAGAGCGCCAAACACGGAACTAAAGAGCGCCAAACACGGAACTAAAGAGCGCCAAACACGGAACTAAAGAGCGCCAAACACGGAACTAAAGAGCGCCAAACACGGAACTAAAGAGCGCCAAACACTGAACTAAAGAACGCCTTCATATTATAGTTTCCTTCAGAGCTGCTATACCAGCAGCATCCACCTGGGGTCAGTGTGAGTCTCTTTGTGTAATGTACCAGTGAGGGCTCCGCTGTAACTTCTCATCCCCCTGTGAGAGGGTCGGAGTGGATACAGCGGGAAGCTGGAACCAACTCACCTACAGTCAGGTAATGGAGTTATATCGTCTTACGGCAAAGTGACAGGACCCCACTAACTCTGATACAGGACCCCCCCACTAACTCTGATACAGGACCCCCCCACTAACTCTGATACAGGACCCCAATAGCCCTGATACAGGACCCCCACTAACTCTGATACAGGACCCCCACTAACTCTGATACAGGACCCCCCCACTAACTCTGATACAGGACCCCACTAACTCTGATACAGGACCCCCCCACTAACTCTGATACTGGACCCCACTAACTCTGATACAGGACCCCCCCACTAACTCTGATACAGGACCCCCCCACTAACTCTGATACAGGACCCCATTAACTCTGATACAGGACCCCCACTAACTCTGATACAGGACCCCAATAGCCCTGATACAGGACCCCACTAACTCTGATACAGGACCCCACTAACTCTGATACAGGACCCCCCCACTAACTCTGATACAGGACCCCCCCACTAACTCTGATACAGGACCCCACTAACTCTGATACTGGACCCCACTAACTCTGATACAGGACCCCCCCACTAACTCTGATACAGGACCCCACTAACTCTGATACAGGACCCCCACTAACTCTGATACAGGACCCCAATAGCCCTGATACAGGACCCCACTAACTCTGATACTGGACCCCACTAACTCTGATACAGGACCCCCCCACTAACTCTGATACTGGACCCCACTAACTCTGATACAGGACCCCACTAACTCTGATACAGGACCCCCCCACTAACTCTGATACTGGACCCCACTAACTCTGATACAGGACCCCACTAACTCTGATACAGGACCCCCCCACTAACTCTGATACTGGACCCCACTAACTCTGATACAGGACCCCACTAACTCTGATACAGGACCCCACTAACTCTGATACTGGACCCCACTAACTCTGATACAGGACCCCACTAACTCTGATACAGGACCCCACTAACTCTGATACTGGACCCCACTAACTCTGATACAGGACCCCACTAACTCTGATACTGGACCCCACTAACTCTGATACAGGACCCCACTAACTCTGATACAGGACCCCCACTAACTCTGATACAGGACCCCACTAACTCTGATACAGGACCCCACTAACTCTGATACTGGACCCCACCAGTGGCGGATTAAATGTACCCTGGGCCCCGGGCTGTCCACCCAACCTGGGCCCCCCCCCCCAGTCAATCTGCCCACATTATGATCCGCTACTGCCCCCCCCCCCCCCCCCCCACACTGTCCCCAAAAAAACACTGCCTGCCTCCCCTCCCTGCTGACCCCAATAAACATAATGTTTGGTCCCTTGCTGCTACCCCCAGTAAGCATTGCCCACCCCATCTCCCCCAATAAACATATTGCCAACTCACCCTGATGTTGCCCCCCCCCCCAAGGTCACAGCAGCACAGAGGATGACAGGAGAGGAGGGGGCTGATCTTATAGGGGAGGTCACAGCAGCACAGAGGATGTCAGGAGAGGAGGGGGCTGATCTTATAGGAGAGGTCACAGCAGCACAGAGGATGTCAGGAGAGGAGGGGGCTGATCTTATAGGGGAGGTCACAGCAGCACAGAGGATGTTAGGAGAGGAGGGTGCTGATCTTATAGGGGAGGTCACAGCAGCACAGAGGATGTCAGGAGAGGAGGGGGCTGATCTTATAGGGGAGGTCACAGCAGCACAGAGGATGTCAGGAGAGGAGGGGGCTGATCTTATAGGGGAGGTCACAGCAGCACAGAGGATGTCAGGAGAGGAGGGTGCTGGTCTATAGGGGAGGACACAGCAGCACAGAGGATGTCAGGAGAGGAGGGTGCTAATCCTATAGGAGATGGTCCCCCTCTCCCCCCCCCCTTATAGATGGTCCCCCTTTCCCCCCCCTTTATAGATGGTCCCCCTCTTCCCCCTTTATACATGGTCCCCCTCTTTCCCCCTTTATAGATGGTCCCCCTCTCCCCTCCCTTATAGATGGTCCCCCTCTTCCCCCCCTTATAGATGGTCCCCCTCTCCCCCCCTTTATAGATGGTCCCCCTCTCCCCCCTCCCTTATAGATGGTCCCCCTCTCCCCCCCCTTATAGATGGTCCCCCTCTCCCCTCCTTTATAGATGGTCCCCCTCTCCCCCCTCCCTTATAGATGGTCCCCCTCTTTTCCCCTTTATAGATGGTCCCCCTCTTTTTCCCCTTTATAGATGGTCCCCCTCCTTCCCCCCTTTATAGATGGTCCCCCTCTGCTCCCCCCCTTATAGATGGTCCCCCTCTTTCCCCCCTCCCTTATAGATGGTCCCCCTCTCCCCCCCCCCCTTATAGGTGGTCCCCCTCTGCTCCCCCCCTTATAGGTGGTCCCCCTCTCCCCCCCCCTTATAGATGGTCCCCCCTCTGCTCCCCCCCTTATAGATGGTCCCCCTCTGCTCCCCCCCTTATAGATGGTCCCCCTCTCCCTCCCTTATAGATGGTCCCCTCTTCCCCCCCTTATAGATGGTCCCCCTCTGCTCCCCCCCTTATAGATGGTCCCCCTCTGCTCCCCCCCCCTTATAGATGGTCCCCCTCTGCTCCCCCCCCCTTATAGATGGTCCCCCTCTGCTCCCCCCCCTTATAGATGGTCCCCCTCTGCTCCCCCCTTATAGATGGTCCCCCTCTGCTCCCCCCCCCTTATAGATGGTCCCCCTCTGCTCCCCCCCCTTATAGATGGTCCCCCTCTGCTCCCCCCCCCTTATAGATGGTCCCCCTCTGCTCCCCCCCTTATAGATGGTCCCCCTCTCCCCCCCCCCTTATAGATGGTCCCCCTCTGCTCCCCCCCTTATAGATGGTCCCCCTCTCCCCCCCCCCCTTATAGATGGTCCCCCTCTCCCCCCCCCTTATAGATGGTCCCCCTCTCCCCCCTTATAGATGGTCCCCCTCTCCCCCCCCTTATAGATGGTCCCCCTCTGCTCCCCCCCTTATAGATGGTCCCCCTCTCCCCTCCCCCCCTATAGATGGTCCCCCTCTCCCCCCCCTTATAGATGGTCCCCCTCTCCCCCCCCTTATAGGTGGTCCCCCTCTGCTCCCCCCCACCTTATAGATGGTCCCCCTCTGCTCCCCCCCTTATAGATGGTCCCCCTCTCCCCCCCCTTATAGATGGTCCCCCCCCCCTTATAGATGGTCCCCCTTTGCTCCCCCCCCCCTTATAGATGGTCCCCCTCTGCCCCCCCCCCTTGCACAGCAGTCAGTAAATAAAAAAACAAAACACAACTCACCTGCCATCCGTTCCCCCGTCGATCCTCTCGGCTCCTGGTCTGTCCCCGGCTGCCTCCGGCTGATGTGCGGCTGCCGGGGGTGTTTTGTCCTCTCCCCGGCAGCGCGCGCATCACACAGCTCACTGTGCCACCTGGGCCCTGACTTCCGGTGCAGAGCGTCTCTAACGTGCGCTCTTAATACCGGAAGTCAGGGCCCCAGGCGGCACTAGGAGCTGTGTGATGCGCGCGCTGCCGGGGAGAGGACCGGACACCCCCGGCAGCCGCACATCAGCCGGAGGCAGCCGGGGACTCCTGTGACCGCAAGCGAAATAATGCTTGCGGTCACAAGAGTGCAGTGGCGGGCCGGGCCGCAGCGGCGTGGGCGGATTATAATGTGGGCGGCGCGGCATGGGCCCCCCCGGAGCCTCAGGCCTCGGGCCCCGGGCGGCCGCCCAAACCGCCCACATTATAATCCGCCACTGGACCCCACTAACTCTGATACAGGACCCTACTAACTCTGATACAGGACCCCACTAACTCTGATACAGGACCCCACTAACTCTGATACAGGACCCCCCCACTAACTCTGATACAGGACCCCCCCACTAACTCTGATACAGGACCCCCCCACTAACTCTGATACAGGACCCCCACTAACTCTGATACAGGACCCCCCCACTAACTCTGATAGAGGACCCCACTAACTCTGATACAGGACCCCCCCCACTAACTCTGATACAGGACCCCCCCACTAACTCTGATACAGGACCCCCACTAACTCTGATACAGGACCCCACTAACTCTGATACAGGACCCCCCCACTAACTCTGATACAGGACCCCCCCACTAACTCTGATACAGGACCCCCACTAACTCTGATACAGGACCCCACTAACTCTGATACAGGACCCCCCCACTAACTCTGATACAGGACCCCCCCACTAACTCTGATACAGGACCCCCCCACTAACTCTGATACAGGACCCCACTAACTCTGATACAGGACCCCACTAACTCTGATACAGGACCCCCCCACTAACTCTGATACAGGACCCCCACTAACTCTGATACAGGACCCCACTAACTCTGATACAGGACCCCACTAACTCTGATACAGGACCCCCACTAACTCTGATACAGGACCCCCACTAACTCTGATACAGGACCCCACTAACTCTGATACAGGACCCCACTAACTCTGATACAGGACCCCACTAACTCTGATATACAACGGGAGAGATGACAGAACAGACGCTCAATATTCCTGTATAAAGTGGACGTTCCCCGTCAGCCCCAGGAGCAGGGACGGTGTAAGTAGCAGGAATGGTGTAAGGAACAGGGACAGTGTAAGGAACAGGGACATGTAAGGACAGGGACGGTGTAAGGAGCAGGGACAGTGTAATGACACGGACGGTGTAAGGAGCAGGGAGGGTGTAAAGAGCAGGGAGGGTGTAAGTAGCAGGGACGGTGTAAGTAGCAGGGACGGTGTAAGTAGCAGGGACGGTGTAAATACAGGGACTGTGTAAGGCGTAGGGACAGGGACAGTGTAAGGAGCAGGGACGGTGTAAGGAGCAGGGAGGGTGTGAGGACAGGGACGGTGTAAGTTACAGGGACGGTGTAAGGAGCAGGGAGGGTGTGAGGACAGGGACGGTGTAAGGGACAGGGACGGTGTAAGGACAGGGACGGTGTAAGGAGCAGGGACGGTGTAAGGAGCAGGGACGGTGTAAGGAGCAGGGACGGTGTAAGGAGCAGGGACGGTGTAAGGAGCAGGGACGGTGTAAAGAGCAGGGACGGTGTAAGGAGCAGGGACTGTGTAAGGAATAGGGACGGTGTAAGGACAGGTACGGTGTAAGGAGCAGGGACTGTGTAAGGAGCAGGGAGAGTGTGAGGACAGTGACGGTGTAAGGAGCAGGGACGGTGTAAGGACAGGGACGGTGTAAGGAGCAGGGACGGTGTAAGGACAGGGACGGTGTAAGGAGCAGGGACGGTGTAAGGACAGGGACGGTGTAAGGAGCAGGGACGGTGTAAAGACATGGACGGTGTAAGGAGCAGGGACGGTGTAAGGACAGGGACGGTGTAAGGAGCAGGGACGGTGTAAGGACAGGGACGGTGTAAGGAGCAGGGACGGTGTAAAGACATGGACGGTGTAAGGAGCAGGGACGGTGTAAGGAGCAGGGACGGTGTAAGGAGCAGGGAGGGTGTAAGGAGCAGGGACGGTGTGAGGACAGGGACGGTGTAAGGGACAGGGACGGTGTAAGGAGCAGGGAGGGTGTGAGGACAGGGACGGTGTAAGGGACGGTGTAAGGGACAGGGAGGGTGTAAGGAGCAGGGAGGGTGTAAAGAGCAGGGAGGGTGTAAGGAGCAGGGATTGTGTAAGGAATAAGGACGGTGTAAGTAGCAGTGACGGTGTAAGGAGCAGGGACGGTGTAAGGAGCAGGGACGGTGTAAGGACAAGGACGGTGTAAGGAGCAGGGACTGTGTAAGGAGCAGGGAGAGTGTGAGGACAGTGACGGTGTAAGTAGCAGTGACGGTGTAAGGAGCAGGGACGGTGTAAGGAGCAGGGTGTAAGGACAAGGACGGTGTAAGGAGCAGGGACTGTGTAAGGAGCAGGGAGAGTGTGAGGACAGTGACGGTGTAAGTAGCAGTGACGGTGTAAGGAGCAGGGACGGTGTAAGGAGCAGGGAGAGTGTGAGGACAGTGACGGTGTAAGTAGCAGGGACGGTGTAAGGACAAGGACGGTGTAAGGAGCAGGGACGGTGTAAGGAGCAGGGAGGGTGTGAGGAGCAGGGACGTCTTCCGGCAGGGGGAGCACCTTTGTCATGAGGCTGTGGTCGTCGTGTCAGAAATGTCGCCGGCGGGGTCTATAAGAGCTCCGCGTGTCCGGATCCGCCAATAGCTCTGGATCTATCATCCCGTATTGTCCGATAACACTGGTCAACAGCCAAAAAGGTTCCGACATGAAAACAGTTGAACATAACTAATTTGGGGGCTGAGATCGAAAATGATGTTCAAATTTTGAAATTGTCGGTAATTTTCCAGATATAGACGAACTTTCTATACTTCTCACAGCCTGTGATACAATACTGGGAAACGTTTGCATCATCAACTGGTATATTGCATCATCTTAGAATGACCAACAGTTATGGTATAAGGCTAGGTTCACACTGCGTTTTTGCTATCTGTGTTTTTCAACCGTTTTTTGCGAAAAACGGATGAAAAAAACAGATGCATCTGTGTGCATTCGTTTTGATCTGCTTTTCCGTTGACTTCCATTATAAAAAAAAACAAACAAATGGATCCGTTTTTTTTTTTACGGACACAAAAGTATTGTCAACACTACTTTTGTGTCCGTTAAAAAAAACGGATCCGTTTCGATCCGTTTTTTTTTTCTTTTTTTTTTATATTGGAAGTCAATGGAAAAACGGATCAAAACGGATGCACACAAATGCATCTGTTTTTGCATCCTTTTTTTTTTGCAAAAAAAAACTGATAAAAAAAACGGATTACAAAAACTCAGTGTGAACCTAGCCCAAGGTATCGGGGTAAATGGAAGCCATCAATGCTTGCAGATTACTGTTGGACAGTTATCAGACACAATCCCATGTATGAATACAAAAGACAGGTGTAAATGCAGCGAGAAGCCATTGAATAAGGAGCGACATCCCAGAGGTCAATAAACAGAATTAGTGTGTAACAATTCTTGGATCTGCCTGTAAATTGTAGATGATTTCAGATAGAACTAAGTTTCCTATGAATATATTTCAGTTTATGATCAGTAACCGAGTTCCTTATGATGCAGAAGTAATAAATCTGTCGGCTATTATACTGGATCCTATACAAATCACAGTAACATGAGAACTCTCCCATATCAGAGAAACTAGAGACAATTCACACTTTTCCTTGTGATATTTGAATTCAGCCCAGAAAAATCATTAAGAAATGGAGAATTTTATTTCTGAACCAAACAACTTTTGAAAATTTGTTGCCGAGTGTAATCGATTGTCTCTGTCCGTGATTGGAGAATCGGTCAGAGGAAGTGGATGACGTTACTGCGCGATGCGCTAATACATAGTCCATAGACTCCTATCTCCTATATGCGCTAAACTACCAGGCGGCAGGACTGGAATGACGTACATGCGCTAAGCGGTGCGCTAAGTGTCATACTCTGAGCGCTTGTGACCCATGTATAACCAGCGTATACCTGCCAGGAGCATACGTGCCACAGCGTACAGGGGGCTCCTGCCGGACCCTGGAGATTCCCTACTAAGAGGGGATTCATAGGTAGCGTCTATGTGCGGATCAGGAGGAGAGAAACTCTGAGGACCCCTCATCCACACATATAGCCGAATGGGGCCGGGCCTAAGGGTAAGTATATATATATATATATATATATATATATACACACACATATCTATAGGGCTACCCCCACCATGCAAATATGTCCAGGCAGAAGGGTACATATGTGTGTATATGTGTATATATATATATATTATTTATGCATTCACTCCTCGCACTATAATGGTCATATACCCTGACGTGGATGTTGGTGTACACACATATATATATATATATACACATCTGCGGATTTCAAGTGTCTTATCTATGAAGCGGTGTAATGTACATTGCACAATGGTCGCGGTGTGTTGAACTGCACCAGGACCTGATAGATTCGCCACAATTCTCACAGTAAGTGGTAGGAATTGGATGTTTCTGGGACTATATATCCCGTTGTTATTGTATATATACGTAACAGAGCGTGTTATATGGAGGCTGTACATGCGGAGCTCTCATTGTGTATCCATCGGGGTTCTTCCTTCCAGATTCCCCCCACGCTCTCCTGATCCCCCTAATGGGGCTGTATGTGAGTCGCCGTGTACTGCCGCACTATGGATGTGTCAGATGGCCTGAGATGCGGCGCCGTAGCGGTTGTATCGTCTTGCACACGGGGTCAGGAATCACGCACACGACCCCCGTGGACTGGCAGTCCATGTAGTCACAGATTTTGTACTTTTTCCCATCGGGGGGTTAATAAAGGATACAGCTTTGGCCGTGTATTTGCCCAGTGCGCATTGTCCGCACAGGAAAGAACCAACCACAGGGGTATTAGCCAGCCCAGTGGCCGTTGTTTCTATAGTGGCTTTTCACAAGATGTTCTCCCAAGGTGCCACCTCTACGGTCAGTAATGGTGAGGTACGGAGTGCCAGGATGCCATCTGATCACCGATGCACCTAATGATCTCGGAGCTTCGGTTCTGAACTACTGTTTACAAGGTCATTTGGTGAAGCCGCCCGGCAAACGCTCAATGTAGAGTCTTTGGGTATCCGCGAGCTATAAAGCGCTGGTATAAAAGATTGGATTCAGTCCCTAGCGTGAAGCATGGAGAAGGGGGGGGGGCATCATTCTGCAAAGGGGACAGGAACGGTTGGTGGGTAAGTATAGTGACATAGGGGAAGGGTTGGTAGGTAAGGATAGTGACATAGAAAAAGGGTTGGTGGATAAGGATAGTGACATAGGAGAAGGGTTGGTAGGTAAGGATAGTGACATAGGAGAAAGGTTGGTGGGTAAGGTTAGTGACATAGGAGAAGGTGTAAGGATAGTGACATAGGAGAAGTATGGTAGGTAAGGATAGTGACATAGGAGAAGGGTTGGTAGGTAAGGATAGTGATATAGGAGAAGGGTTGGTAGGTAAGGATAGTGACATAGGAGAAGGGTTGGTAGGTAAGGATAGTGACATAGGAGAAGCGTTGGTAGGTAAGGATAGTGACATAGGAGAAGGTTTGGTAGGTAAGGATAGTGACATAGAAGGGTTAGTGGGTAAGGATAGTGACATAGGAGGGTTGGTAGGTAAGGATAGTGACATAGGAGAAGGGCTGGTAGGTAAGGATAGTGACATAGGAGAAGGGTTGGTGGGTAAGGATAGTGACATAGGAGAAGGGTTGGTAGGTAAGGATAGTGACAAAGGAGAAGGGTTGGTGGGTAAGGATAGTGACATGGAAGGGTTGGTAGGTAAGTATAGTGACATAGGAGAAGGTTTGGTAGGTAAGGATAGTGACATAGAAAAAGGGTTGGTGGATAAGGATAGTGACATAGGAGAAGGGTTGGTAGGTAAGGATAGTGACATAGAAGGGTTGGTGGGTAAGGATAGTGACATAGAAGGGTTGGTGGGTAAGGATAGTGACATAGGAGAAGGGTTGGTAGGTAAGGATAGTGACATAGAAGGGTTGGTGGGTAAGGATAGTGACATAGGAGAAGGGTTGGTGGGTAAGGATAGTGACATAGGAGAAGGGTTGGTGGGTAAGGATAGTGACAGGAGAAGGGTTGGTAGGTAAGGATAGTGACATAGGAGAAAGGTTGGTGGGTAAGGATAGTGACATAGGAGAAGGGTTGGTAGGTAAGGATAGTGACATAGAAAAAGGGTTGGTGGATAAGGATAGTGACATAGGAGAAGGGTTGGTAGGTAAGGATAGTGACATAGGAGAAAGGTTGGTGGGTAAGGATAGTGACATAGGAGAAGGGTTGGTAGGTAAGGATAGTGATATAGGAGAAGGGTTGGTAGGTAAGGATAGTGACATAGGAGAAGGGTTGGTAGGTAAGGATAGTGACATAGGAGAAGTGTTGGTAGGTAAGGATAGTGACATAGGAGAAGGTTTGGTAGGTAAGGATAGTGACATAGAAGGGTTAGTGGGTAAGGATAGGGACATAGGAGGGTTGGTAGGTAAGGATAGTGACATAGGAGAAGGGCTGGTAGGTAAGGATAGTGACATAGGAGAAGGGTTGGTGGGTAAGGATAGTGACATAGGAGAAGGGTTGGTAGGTAAGGATAGTGACAAAGGAGAAGGGTTGGTGGGTAAGGATAGTGACATGGAAGGGTTGGTAGGTAAGTATAGTGACATAGGAGAAGGTTTGGTAGGTAAGGATAGTGACATAGGAGAAGGTTTGGTAGGTAAGGATAGTGATATAGGAGAAGGTTTGGTAGGTAAGGATAGTGATATAGGAGAAGGTTTGGTAGGTAAGGATAGTGACATAGGAGAAGGGTTGGTAGGTAAGGATAGTGACATAGGAGAAGCATTGGTAGGTAAGGATAGTGACATAGGAGAAGGGTTGGTGGGTAAGGATAGTGACATAGGAGAAGGTTTGGTAGGTAAGGATAGTGACATAGGAGAAGGGTTGGTAGGTAAGGATAGTGACATAGAAAAAGGGTTGGTGGTTAAGGATAGTGACATAGGAGAAGGGTTGGTAGGTAAGGATAGTGACATAGGAGAAGGTTTGGTAGGTAAGGATAGTGACATAGGAGAAGGTTGGTAGGTAAGGATAGTGACATAGGAGAAGGTTGGTAGGTAAGGATAGTGACATAGGGGAAGGGTTGGTGGGTAATGATAGTGACATAGGAGAAGGGTTGGTGGGTAAGGATAGTGACATAGGAGAAGGGTTGGTGGGTAAGGATAGTGACATAGGAGAAGGGTTGGAAGGTAAGGATAGTGACATAGGAGAAGGGTTGGAAGGTAAGGATAGTGACATAGGAGAAGGTTCGGTAGGTAAGGATAGTGACATAGGAGAAGGGTTGGTAGGTAAGGATAGTGACATAGGAGAAGGTTTGGTGGGTAAGGATAGTGACTTAGGAGAAGGGTTGGTGGGTAAGGATAGTGATATAGGAGAAGGATTGGTAGGTAAGGATAGTGACATAGGAGAAGGGTTGGTAGGTAAGGATAGTGACATAGAAAAAGGGTTGGTGGTTAAGGATAGTGACATAGGAGAAGGGTTGGTAGGTAAGGATAGTGACATAGGAGAAGGGTTGGTAGGTAAGGATAGTGACATAGGAGAAGGGTTGGTAGGTAAGGATAGTGACATAGAAAAAGGGTTGGTGGTTAAGGATAGTGACATAGGAGAAGGGTTGGTAGGTAAGGATAGTGACATAGGAGAAGGTTTGGTAGGTAAGGATAGTGACATAGGAGAAGGTTGGTAGGTAAGGATAGTGACATAGGAGAGGGATTGGTAGGTAAGTATAGTGACATAGGGGAAGGGTTGGTAGGTAAGGATAGTGACATAGAAAAAGGGTTGGTGGGTAAGGATAGTGACATAGGAGAAGGGTTGGTAGGTAAGGATAGTGACATAGGAGAAGGGTTGGTGGGTAAGGATAGTGACATAGAAGGGTTAGTGGTTAAGGATAGTGACATAGGAGAAGGGTTGGTTGGTAAGGATAGTGACAGGAGAAGGGTTGGTAGGTAAGGATAGTGACATAGGAGAAGGGTCGGTAGGTAAGGATAGTGACATAGGAAAAGGGTTGGTGGGTAAGGATAGTGACATAGGAGAAGGGTTGGTAGGTAAGGATAGTGACATAGGAAAAGGGTTGGTGGGTAAGGATAGTGACATAGAAGGGTTGGTAGGTAAGGATAGTGACATAGGGGAAGCGTTGGTAGGTAAGGGTAGTGACATAGAAAAAGGGTTGGTGGTTAAGGATAGTGACATAGGAGAAGGGTTGGTAGGTAAGGATAGTGACATGGGAGAAGGGTTGGTGGGTAAGGATAGTGACATAGGAGAAAGGTTGGTGGGTAAGGATAGTGACATAGGAGAAGGGTTGGTAGGTAAGGATAGTGATATAGAAGAAGGGTTGGTAGGTAAGGATAGTGACATAGGAGAAGGGTTTGTAGGTAAGGATAGTGACATAGAAAAAGGGTTGGTGGTTAAGGATGGTGACATAGGAGAAGGGTTGGTAGGTAAGGATAGTGACATAGGAGAAGGTTTGGTAGGTAAGGATAGTGACATAGGAGAAGGGTTGGTGGGTAATAATAGTGACATAGGAGAAGGGTTGGAAGGTAAGGATAGTGACATAGGAGAAGGTTTGGTAGGTAAGGATAGTGACATAGGAGGGTTGGTAGTAAGGATAGTGACATAGAAGAAGGCTTGGTATGTAAGGATAGTGACATAGGAGAAGGTTTGGTAGGTAAGGATAGTGATATAGGAGAAGGGTTGGTAGGTAAGGATAGTGACATAGGGGAAGGGTTGGTAGGTAAGGATAGTGACATAGGAAAAGGGTTGGTGGGTAAGGATAGTGACATAGGAGAAGGTTTGGTAGGTAAGGATAGTGACATAGGAAAAGAGTTTGTGGGTAAGGATGGCGACATAGGAGAAGGTTCGGTAGGTAAGGATAGTGACATAGGAGAAGGGTTGGTAGGTAAGTATAGTGACATAGGAGAAGGGTTGGTAGGTAAGGATAGTGACATAGGAGAAGGGTTGGTGGGTAAGGATAGTGACATAGAAGGGTTAGTGGTTAAGGATAGTGACATAGGAGAAGGGTTGGTGGGTAAGGATAGTGACATAGGAGAAGGGTTGGTAGGTAAGGATAGTGACATAGGAGAAGGGTCGGTAGGTAAGGATAGTGACATAGGAAAAGGGTTGGTGGGTAAGGATAGTGACATAGGAGAAGGGTTGGTGGGTAAGGATAGTGACATAGAAGGGTTGGTAGGTAAGGATAGTGACATAGGGGAAGCGTTGGTAGGTAAGGGTAGTGACATAGAAAAAGGGTTGGTGGTTAAGGATAGTGACATAGGAGAAGGGTTGGTAGGTAAGGATAGTGATATAGGAGAAGGTTTGGTGGGTAAGGATAGTGACATAGGAGAAGGGTTGGTAGGTAAGGATAGTGACATAGGAGAAGGGTTGGTGGGTAAGGATAGTGACATAGAAGGGTTGGTGGGTAAGGATAGTGACATAGGAGAAGGTTTGGTAGGTAAGGATAGTGACATAGGAGAAGGGTTGGTAGGTAAGGATAGTGACATAGAAAAAGGGTTGGTGGTTAAGGATAGTGACATAGGAGAAGGGTTGGTAGGTAAGGATAGTGACATAGGAGAAGGTTTGGTAGGTAAGGATAGTGACATAGGAGAAGGTTGGTAGGTAAGGATAGTGACATAGGAGAAGGTTGGTAGGTAAGGATAGTGACATAGGGGAAGGGTTGGTGGGTAATGATAGTGACATAGGAGAATGGTTGGTGGGTAAGGATAGTGACATAGGAGAAGGGTTGGTGGGTAAGGATAGTGACATAGGAGAAGGGTTGGAAGGTAAGGATAGTGACATAGGAGAAGGTTCGGTAGGTAAGGATAGTGACATAGGAGAAGAGTTGGTAGGTAAGGATAGTGACATAGGAGAAGCATTGGTAGGTAAGGATAGTGACATAGGAGAAGGGTTGGTGGGTAAGGATAGTGACATAGGAGAAGGGTTGGTAGGTAAGGATAGTGACATAGGAGAAGGGTTGGTAGGTAAGGATAGTGACATAGAAAAAGGGTTGGTGGTTAAGGATAGTGACATAGGAGAAGGGTTGGTAGGTAAGGATAGTGACATAGGAGAAGGTTTGGTAGGTAAGGATAGTGACATAGGAGAAGGTTGGTAGGTAAGGATAGTGACATAGGAGAGGGATTGGTAGGTAAGTATAGTGACATAGGGGAAGGGTTGGTAGGTAAGGATAGTGACATAGGGGAAGGGTTGGTAGGTAAGGATAGTGACATAGGGGAAGGGTTGGTAGGTAAGGATAGTGACATAGGAGAAGGGTTGGTGGGTAAGGATAGTGACATAGGAGAAGGTTTGGTAGGTAAGGATAGTGACATAGGAGAAGGGTTGGTAGGTAAGGATAGTGACATAGGAGAAGGGTTGGTGGGTAAGGATAGTGACATAGAAGGGTTTGTGGTTAAGGATAGTGACATAGGAGAAGGGTTGGTGGGTAAGGATAGTGACATAGGAGAAGGGTTGGTAGGTAAGGATAGTGACATAGGAGAAGGGTCGGTAGGTAAGGATAGTGACATAGGAAAAGGGTTGGTGGGTAAGGATAGTGACATAGGAGAAGGGTTGGTAGGTAAGGATAGTGACATAGGAAAAGGGTTGGTGGGTAAGGATAGTGACATAGAAGGGTTGGTAGGTAAGGATAGTGACATAGGGGAAGCGTTGGTAGGTAAGGGTAGTGACATAGAAAAAGGGCTGGTGGTTAAGGATAGTGACATAGGAGAAGGGTTGGTAGGTAAGGATAGTGACATGGGAGAAGGGTTGGTGGGTAAGGATAGTGACATAGAAGGGTTAGTGGTTAAGGATAGTGACATAGGAGAAGGGTTGGTGGGTAAGGATAGTGACATAGGAGAAGGGTTGGTAGGTAAGGATAGTGACATAGGAGAAGGGTCGGTAGGTAAGGATAGTGACATAGGAAAAGGGTTGGTGGGTAAGGATAGTGACATAGGAGAAGGGTTGGTAGGTAAGGATAGTGACATAGGAAAAGGGTTGGTGGGTAAGGATAGTGACATAGAAGGGTTGGTAGGTAAGGATAGTGACATAGGGGAAGCGTTGGTAGGTAAGGGTAGTGACATAGAAAAAGGGTTGGTGGTTAAGGATAGTGACATAGGAGAAGGGTTGGTAGGTAAGGATAGTGACATGGGAGAAGGGTTGGTGGGTAAGGATAGTGACATTGGAGAAAGGTTGGTGGGTAAGGATAGTGACATAGGAGAAGGGTTGGTAGGTAAGGATAGTGATATAGAAGAAGGGTTGGTAGGTAAGGATAGTGACATAGGAGAAGGGTTGGTAGGTAAGGATAGTGACATAGGAGAAGGGTTGGTAGGTAAGGATAGTGACATAGGAGAAGCGTTGGTAGGTAAGGATAGTGACATAGGAGAAGGTTTGGTAGGTAAGGATAGTGACATAGAAGGGTTTGTAGGTAAGGATAGTGACATAGAAAAAGGGTTGGTGGTTAAGGATGGTGACATAGGAGAAGGGTTGGTAGGTAAGGATAGTGACATAGGAGAAGGTTTGGTAGGTAAGGATAGTGACATAGGAGAAGGGTTGGTGGGTAATAATAGTGACATAGGAGAAGGGTTGGAAGGTAAGGATAGTGACATAGGAGAAGGTTTGGTAGGTAAGGATAGTGACATAGGAGGGTTGGTAGTAAGGATAGTGACATAGAAGAAGGCTTGGTATGTAAGGATAGTGACATAGGAGAAGGTTTGGTAGGTAAGGATAGTGATATAGGAGAAGGGTTGGTAGGTAAGGATAGTGACATAGGGGAAGGGTTGGTAGGTAAGGATAGTGACATAGGAGAAGGGTTGGTGGGTAAGGATAGTGACATAGGAGAAGGTTTGGTAGGTAAGGATAGTGACATAGGAAAAGAGTTTGTGGGTAAGGATGGCGACATAGGAGAAGGTTCGGTAGGTAAGGATAGTGACATAGGAGAAGGGTTGGTAGGTAAGTATAGTGACATAGGAGAAGGGTTGGTAGGTAAGGATAGTGACATAGGAGAAGGGTTGGTGGGTAAGGATAGTGACATAGAAGGGTTAGTGGTTAAGGATAGTGACATAGGAGAAGGGTTGGTGGGTAAGGATAGTGACATAGGAGAAGGGTTGGTAGGTAAGCATAGTGACATAGAAGGGTTAGTGGTTAAGGATAGTGACATAGGAGAAGGGGTGGTGGGTAAGGATAGTGACATAGGAGAAGGGTTGGTAGGTAAGGATAGTGACATAGGAGAAGGGTCGGTAGGTAAGGATAGTGACATAGGAAAAGGGTTGGTGGGTAAGGATAGTGACATAGGAGAAGGGTTGGTGGGTAAGGATAGTGACATAGAAGGGTTGGTAGGTAAGGATAGTGACATAGGGGAAGCGTTGGTAGGTAAGGGTAGTGACATAGAAAAAGGGTTGGTGGTTAAGGATAGTGACATAGGAGAAGGGTTGGTAGGTAAGGATAGTGACATAGGAGAAGGGTTGGAAGGTAAGGATAGTGACATAGGAGAAGGGTTGGTAGTAAGGATAGTGACATAGAAGAAGGCTTGGTAGGTAAGGATAGTGACATAGGAGAAGGTTTGGTAGGTAAGGATAGTGACATAGGAAAAGAGTTTGTGGGTAAGTATGGCGACATAGGAGAAGGGTAGGTGGGTAAGGATAGTGATATAGGAGAAGGGTTGGTGGGTAAGGATAGTGACATAGGAGGAGGGTTGGTAGGTAAGGATAGTGACATAGGAGAAGGTTTGATAGGTAAGGATAGTGACATAGAAGGGTTGGTAGGTAAGGATAGTGACATAGGAGAAGGTTGGTAGGTAAGAATAGTGACATAGGAGAAGGGTTGGTAGGTAACGATAGTGACATAGGAGAAGGGTTGGTAGGTAAGGATAGTGACATAGGAGAAGGGTTGGTAGGTAAGGATAGTGATATAGGAGAAGGGTTGGTGGGTAAGGATAGTGACATAGGAGAAGGGTTGGTAGGTAAGGATAGTGATATAGGAGAAGGGTTGGTAGGTAAGAATAGTGACATAGGAGAAGGGTTGGTGGGTAAGGATAGTGACATAGGAGAAGGGTTGGTAGGTAACGATAGTGACATAGGAGAAAGGTTGGTGGGTAAGTATTGTCTTTTAGATACAATAGGGCTGATATTCCTGGAGGAATACTGGCACTCTCATGAGGGCACTCTTGTACTGACACCTCATATGGGCACTCTCTTATGGGCACTCTTGTACTAACACACTCATGCGGCCACTCTCGTACTGACACACTCATGTGGGCACTCTCGTACTGACACTCTCATTCGGGTACTGTCGTACTGACACTCTCATGCGGGTACTCTTATTCAGGCACTCTCATACTGACACTCTCATGCGGGTGCTCTCGTACTGACACTCTCATGCGGGCGCTCTCGTACTGACACTCATGCGGGTACTCTTATGCGGGCACTCTCATACTGTCACTCTCATACGGGCACTCTCATACTGGCACTCTCATACAGGCACTCTCGTACTGACACTCATGTGGGTACTGTCGTACTGACACTCTCATGCGGGCACTCTCGTACTGACACTCTCATGCGGGTACTCTTATGCGGACACTCTCATGCGGGTACTCTTATGCGGGCACTCTCATACTGACACTCTCATGCGGACACTCTCATGCGGGTGCTCTCATACTGACACTCTCATACTGACACTCTCATGCGGGTACTCTCATACTGACACTCTCATGCGGGTACTCTTATGTGGGCACTCTCATACTGACACTCTCATGTGGGTACTCTCATACTGACACTCTCATGTGGGTACTCTCATACTGACACTCTCATGCGGGTACTCTTATGTGGGCACTCTCATACTGACACTCTCATGCGGGTGCTCTCATACTGACACTCTCATACTGACACTCTCATGCGGGTACTCTCATACTGACACTCTCATGCGGGTACTCTTATGTGGGCACTCTCATACTGACACTCTCATGCGGGTGCTCTCATACTGACACTCTCATACTGACACTCTCATGCGGGTACTCTCATACTGACACTCTCATGCGGGTACTCTTATGTGGGCACTCTCATACTGACACTCTCATGTGGGTACTCTCATACTGACACTCTCATGTGGGTACTCTCATACTGACACTCATGCGAGTACTCTCATGCGGGCACTCTCGTACTGACACTCTCATTCTGGCACATACATGCTCTCACACTCACATACCCTGAATAGCGCTTTCCTCCCGCCTCCACTTTGCACATGCCATCAGCCCTAGATGTCTCCTACAATATAACACAGTGGTGGACACTCACCTGCGGAGGACTTTGCACTCTCTTGTCTGTCGCTTTGTGAGTCTTTTACATTTTTGGTTATTTTTATAGATATTTTACAGACACGGAGCAGACAATGGAGCGATTATTATAGCTGCAAAATAAACAACTATAAAAGCAATAATTGCTGCGGATGTCTGGGCGGTTCAATCCGGTGTCGCATGGGTCAGCCCCCCAGCTTGTGTTGCCATGAAGTCCGCCGTGTCAGTACACATGGCGGATATGCTTCCCAGTACGAGGACACGTGGCGGATATGTTCCCCAGTACGAGGACACATGGCAGATATGTTCCCCAGTACAGGGACAGAGGACACATGGCGGATATGCTCCCCAGTACGAGGACAGAGGACACATGGAAGATATGCTCCCCAGTACGAGGACAGAGGACACATGGCGGATATGCTCCCCAGTACGAGGACACATGGCGGATATGCTCCCCAGTATGGGGACAGAGGACACATGGCGGATATGTTCCCCAGTACGAGGACACATGGCGGATATGCTCCCCAGTACGGGGACAGAGGACACATGGCGGATATGCTCCCCAGTACGAGGACAGAGGACACATGGAAGATATGCTCCCCAGTACGAGGACAGAGGACACATGGCGGATATGCTCCCCAGTACGAGGACACATGGCGGATATGCTCCCCAGTACGGGGACAGAGGACACATGGCGGATATGCTCCCCAGTACGAGGACAGAGGACACATGGCGGATATGCTCCCCAGTACGGGGACAGAGGACACATGGCGGATATGCTCCCCAGTACGGGGACAGAGGACACATGGCGGATATGCTCCCCAGTACGAGGACAGAGGACACATGGCAGATATGCTCCCCAGTACGAGGACAGAGGACACATGGCGGATATGCTCCCCAGTACGGGGACAGAGGACACATGGCGGATATGCTCCCCAGTACGGGGACAGAGGACACATGGAAGATATGCTCCCCAGTACGGGGACAGAGGACACATGGAAGATATGCTCCCCAGTACGAGGACAGAGGACACATGGCGGATATGCTTCCCAGTACGAGGACAGAGGACACATGGAAGATATGCTCCCCAGTACGAGGACAGAGGACACATGGCGGATTTGCTCCCTAGTACAGGGACAGAGGACACATGGCGGATATGCTTCCCAGTACGGGGACAGAGGACACATGGCAGATATGCTCCCCAGTACAAGGACACATGGCGGATATGCTCCCCAGTACGAGGACACATGGCAGATATGCTCCCCAGTACGGGGACCGAGGACACATGGAAGATATGCTCCCCAGCACAAGGACACATGGCAGATATGCTCCCCAGTACGAGGACACATGGCGGATATGTTCCCCAGTACGAGGACACATGGCAGATATGCTCCCCAGTACGGGGACCGAGGACACATGGAAGATATGCTCCCCAGCACAAGGACACATGGCAGATATGCTCCCCAGTACGAGGACACATGGCGGATATGTTCCCCAGTACGAGGACACATGGCAGATATGCTCCCCAGTATGAGGACACATGGCGGATATGTTCCCCAGTACGAGGACACATGGCAGATATACTCCCCAGTACGAGGACACATGGCGGATATGCTCCCCAGTACGAGGACACATGGCGGATATGTTCCCCAGTACGAGGACACATGGCAGATATGCTCCCCAGTACGAGGACACATGGCGGATATGCTCCCCAGTACGAGGACACATGGCAGATATGCTCCCCAGTACGAGGACACATGGCGGATATGTTCCCCAGTACGAGGACACATGGCAGATATGCTCCCCAGTACGAGGACACATGGCGGATATGCTTGCCAGTACGAGGACAGAGGACGCATGGCAGATATGTACCCCAGTACAGGGACAGATGACACATGGAAGATATGCTCCCCAGTATGTGGACAGGGGACACATGGTGGATATGCTCCCCAGTATGAGGACACATGGTGGATATGCTCCCCAGTATGAGGACACATGGTGGATATGCTCCCCAGTGTGGGGACAGAGGACACATGGCGGATATGCTCCCCAGTACGAGGACACATGGCGGATATGCTCCCCAGTACGAGGACACATGGCAGATATGCTCCCCAGTACAGGGACAAAGGACACATGGCGGATATGCTCCCCAGTACGAGGACACATGGCGGATATGCTCCCCAGTACGAGGACACATGGCAGATATGCCCCCCAGTACGAGGACACATGGCAGATATGCTCCCCAGTACAGGGACAGAGGACACATGGCAGATATGCTCCCCAGTACAGGGACAGAGGACACATGGCAGATATGCTCCCCAGTACAAGGACACATGGCAGATATGCTCCCCAGTACAAGGACACATGGCAGATATGCTCCCCAGTACGAGGACACATGGCAGATATGCCCCCCAGTACGAGGACACATGGCGGATATGCTCCCCAGTACGAGGACACATGGCAGATATGCTCCCCAGTACGAGGACACATGGCAGATATGCCCCCCAGTACGAGGACACATGGCGGATATGCTCCCCAGTACGAGGACACATGGCAGATATGCTCCCCAGTACGATGACACATGGCAGATATGCTCCCCAGTACTGGAACAAAGGGCACATGGCAGATATGCTCCCCAGTACTGGGACAGAGGACACATGGCAGATATGCTCCCCAGCACAAGGACACATGGCAGATATGCTCCCCAGTACGAGGACACATGGCAGATATGCTCCCCAGTACGAGGACACATGGCAGATATGCTCCTCAGTACAGGGACAGAGGACACATGGCAGATATGCTCCCCAGTACAGGGACAGAGGACACATGGCAGATATGCTCCCCAGTACGAGGACACATGGCGGATATGCTCCCCAGTACGAGGACACATGGCAGATATGCTCCCCAGTACGAGGACACATGGCAGATATGCTCCTCAGTACGAGGACAGAGGACACATGGCGGATATGCTCCCCAGTACGGGGACAGAGGACACATGGCGGATATGCTCCCCAGTACGGGGACAGAGGACACATGGAAGATATGCTCCCCAGTACGAGGACAGAGGACACATGGCGGATATGCTCCCCAGTACAGGGACAGAGGACACATGGCGGATATGCTTCCCAGTACGAGGACAGAGGACACATGGCGGATATGCTTCCCAGTACGAGGACAGAGGACACATGGAAGATATGCTCCCCAGTACGAGGACAGAGGACACATGGCGGATTTGCTCCCCAGTACAGGGACAGAGGACACATGGCGGATATGCTTCCCAGTTCGGGGACAGAGGACACATGGCAGATATGCTCCCCAGTACAAGGACACATGGCGGATATGCTCCCCAGTACGAGGACACATGGCAGATATGCTCCCCAGTACGGGGACCGAGGACACATGGAAGATATGCTCCCCAGCACAAGGACACATGGCAGATATGCTCCCCAGTACGAGGACACATGGCGGATATGTTCCCCAGTACGAGGACACATGGCAGATATGCTCCCCAGTATGAGGACACATGGCGGATATGTTCCCCAGTACGAGGACACATGGCAGATATGCTCCCCAGTACGAGGACACATGGCGGATATGCTCCCCAGTACGAGGACACATGGCGGATATGTTCCCCAGTACGAGGACACATGGCGGATATGCTCCCCAGTACGAGGACACATGGCGGATATGCTCCCCAGTACGAGGACACATGGCAGATATGCTCCCCAGTACGAGGACACATGGCGGATATGTTCCCCAGTACGAGGACACATGGCAGATATGCTCCCCAGTACGAGGACACATGGCGGATATGCTTGTCAGTACGAGGACAGAGGACGCATGGCAGATATGTACCCCAGTACAGGGACAGATGACACATGGAAGATATGCTCCCCAGTATGTGGACAGGGGACACATGGTGGATATGCTCCCCAGTATGAGGACACATGGTGGATATGCTCCCCAGTATGAGGACACATGGTGGATATGCTCCCCAGTGTGGGGACAGAGGACACATGGCGGATATGCTCCCCAGTACGAGGACACATGGCGGATATGCTCCCCAGTACGAGGACACATGGCGGATATGCTCCCCAGTACGAGGACACATGGCGGATATGCTCCCCAGTACGAGGACACATGGCAGATATGCCCCCCAGTACGAGGACACATGGCAGACATGCTCCCCAGTACAGGGACAGAGGACACATGGCAGATATGCTCCCCAGTACAGGGACAGAGGACACATGGCAGATATGCTCCCCAGTACAAGGACACATGGCAGATATGCTCCCCAGTACGAGGACACATGGCAGATATGCCCCCCAGTACGAGGACACATGGCGGATATGCTCCCCAGTACGAGGACACATGGCAGATATGCTCCCCAGTACGAGGACACATGGCAGATATGCCCCCCAGTACGAGGACACATGGCGGATATGCTCCCCAGTACGAGGACACATGGCAGATATGCTCCCCAGTACGATGACACATGGCAGATATGCTCCCCAGTACTGGAACAAAGGGCACATGGCAGATATGCTCCCCAGTACGAGGACACATGGCAGATATGCTCCCCAGTACGAGGACACATGGCAGATATGCTCCCCAGTACGAGGACACATGGCAGATATGCTCCTCAGTACAGGGACAGAGGACACATGGCAGATATGCTCCCCAGTACTGGGACAGAGGACACATGGCAGATATGCTCCCCAGTACTGGGACAGAGGACACATGGCAGATATGCTCCCCAGTACGAGGACACATGGCGGATATGCTCCCCAGTACGAGGACACATGGCAGATATGCTCCCCAGTACGAGGACACATGGCAGCTATGCTCCCCAGCACAAGGACACATGGCGGATATGCTCCCCAGTACGAGGACACATGGCGGATATGCTCCCCAGTACGAGGACACATGGCGGATATGCTCCCCAGTACGAGGACACATGGCAGATATGCTCCCCAGTACGAGGACACATGGCAGATATGCTCCCCAGTACGAGGACACATGGCGGATATGCTCCCCAGTACGAGGACACATGGCAGATATGCTCCCCAGTACGAGGACACATGGCAGATATGCTCCCCAGTACGAGGACACATGGCGGATATGCTCCCCAGTACGAGGACACATGGCGGATATGCTCCTCAGTACAGGGACAAAGGACACATGGCTGATATGCTCCTCAGTGCAGTTATTCTGGGAGGTAATAAGGCTCATACAACATTCTGTCACACCTGTGCGGGAGCTCTCCTACCTGTAGGGGCAGTAAGGAGGCACTATCATTGTGTAGGGGAAGTAAGGGGGCACTATCATTGTGTAGGGGAAGTAAGGGGGCACTATCATTGTGTAGGGGAAGTAAGGGGGCACTATCATTGTGTAGGGGAAGTAAGGGGGCACTATCATTGTGTAGGGGAAGTAAGGGGGCACGATCATTGTGTAGGGGAAGTAAGGGGGCACTATCATTGTGTAGGGGCAGTAAGAAGGCACTATTATTGTGTAGGGGTTGTAAGCAGGCACTATTATCATGTAGGGGCAGTAAGGAGGCACTATCATTGTGTAGCGGCAGTAAGAGGGCACTATCATTGTGTAGGGGCAGTAAGGGGGCACGATCATTGTGCAGGGGCAGTAAGGGGGCACGATCATTGTGCAGGGGCAGTAAGGGGACACTATCATTGCATAGGGACAGTAAGAGGGCACTATCACTGTAAGGGGGCACTATTATCATGTAGGGACAGTAAGGGGGCACTATTATCATGTAGGGACAGTAAGGGGGCACTATCATCGTGTAAGGGCAGTAAGGGGGACTATCACTGTAAGGGGGCACTATTATCATGTAGGGACAGTAAGGGGGCACTATCATCGTGGGGGGGGGGGGCACAGAGTTGAGGATCTGCACGATTTCCTGTGGGATTCTGGGCATTTTCCGGTAAGTGTAAGCGTGCCCTGAGGGGTTAATATCTCGCTGTTTCCTTGTTCTTCTCACTGGGCCGGGACACACAGGACATTGTGTATCTGATAATAACCCTGTAATAAACTGCACTCCGTGTACACGTGATTCCAGAACCTTCCGCCACCTGAGATGTCACCCCCCACACTCTGAGGACCTAGAGATACAGTGGGGGGGGGGGGGGGTCTCTGGGTGCCAGGGGGTCTCCTCCATATAGTATTCACACAATATTACCTCTTCTATCCTTGTAACGGCCCATTCACACTGTGCAGCATTACATTGCCTCTGCAGCTCCAATAGAGGATTTACACCAGTATACAGGTCACATATACATCCAGATACAGGACAGGTGATTACAGCAGGAGGAGGGACCCAGATACAGGGCAGGTGATTACAGCAGGAGGAGGGACCCAGATACAGGACAGGTGATTACAGCAGTAGGGACCCAGATACAGGACAGGTGATTACAGCAGGAGGAGGGACCCAGATACAGGACAGGTGATTACAGCAGGAAGTACCCAGATACAGGACAGGTGATTACAGCAGGAGGGACCCAGTTACAGGACAGGTGATTACAGAAGGAGGGGCCCAGATACAGGACAGGTGATTACAGCAGGAGGGACCCAGATACAGGACAGGTGATTACAGCAGGAGGAGGGACCCAGATACAGGACAGGTGATTACAGCAGGAGGAGGGACCCAGATACAGGACAGGTGATTACAGCAGGAGGAGGGACCTAGATACAGGACAGGTGATTACAGCAGAAAGGGCCCAGATACAGGACAGGTGATTACAGCAGAAAGGGCCCAGATACAGGACAGGTGATTACAGCAGAAAGGGCCCAGATACAGGACAGGTGATTACAGCAGGAGGGACCCAGATACAGGACAGGTGATTACAGCAGAAAGGGCCCAGATACAGGACAGGTGATTACAGCAGGAGGGACCCAGATACAGGACAGGTGATTACAGCAGGAGGAGGGACCCAGATACAGGACAGGTGATTACAGCAGGAAGGACCCAGATACAGGACAGGTGATTACAGCAGGAGGGACCCAGTTACAGGACAGGTGATTACAGAAGGAGGGGCCCAGATACAGGACAGGTGATATCAGCAGGAGGGGCCCAGATACAGGACAGGTGATTACAGCAGGAAGGACCCAGATACAGGACAGGTGATTACAGCAGGAGGGGCCCAGATACAGGACAGGTGATTACAGCAGGAGGAGGGACCCAGATACAGGACAGGTGATTACAGCAGGAGGAGGGACCCAGATACAGGACAGGTGATTACAGCAGGAGGGACCCAGATACAGGACAGGTGATTACAGCAGGAGGGACCTAGATACAGAACAGGTGATTACAGCAGGAGGGACCCAGATACAGGACAGGTGATTACAGCAGGAGGGGACCAGATACAGGACAGGTGATTACAGCAGGAGGGACCTAGATACAGAACAGGTGATTACAGCAGGAGGGACCCAGATACAGGACAGGTGATTACAGCAGGAGGGGCCCAGATACAGGACAGGTGATTACAGCAGGAGGGGCCCAGATACAGGACAGGTGATTACAGCAGGAGGGACCCAGATACAGGACAGGTGATTACAGCAGGAGGAGGGACCCAGATACAGGACAGGTGATTACAGCAGGAGGGGCCCAGATACAGGACAGGTGATTACAGCAGGAGGGACTTAGATACAGGACAGGTGATTACAGCAGGAGGGGCCCAGATACAGGACAGGTGATTACAGCAGGAGAGACTTAGATACAGGACAGGTGAATACAGCAGGAGGGACCCAGATACAGGACAGGTGATTACAGCAGGAGGAGGGACCCAGATACAGGACAGGTGATTAACAGATTGTGGACATTGTATAGGCTTATATAAGATTAGGAATACTGCTGGGGTATAGACTTGTTTGGTTTTGTATACTCCTGGGAAGTGCTATACCTGTACATTGGAATGTATAAACATCATTGTACTGTAAGAGAAGTAAAGTTGATCACAGAGTTTTTACTTTTTTTTACTAAAAGAAAATGTTTCCAAGTTTCCATCTGTTTGAGCATGAGATCCCCAAAGAGAAGTCTGTGCGACACCGCGAGGAGGATCCTGTGACCCAACGTGCAGTTTCCCAATGTTCCTAATACAGGAGTGAGCCCGACAGCTTGATGTTCCCGTATTCTCCGATAAGATGACGCCATGAGAACCAGCTCTTCTACATCTGCCCAGTACTAGGTGCGCTTGCTCCCTGTAGACATAAGCCTCCAATAATAAATATTTCCATACAAAAATAAATTATCCTGGATTTTGTGTCATTGCTGATTCCTTTGCGGCCTCCCGAGAAGCCTTGGCGCTGTATGTTTCCCCGTCCTGGTCGCCCTCCATCACTTAAGTGGCCCCTGGGCTATTACACTGGGCTTCTTGGACTAGATCCCAGATATGTAGCAGGAATTCGGACTGTATCTTGTGCACCACAAAAGCTCGCTGGTAGTCACAAGGGTCGAATTTTAGTCCAAAAACATGAAAGCGATCGTCATGGTGAAGAGTCAGATTGGCGGCTAAACACAAGAACCCAAAATATACATCATCCAGTGGAAATACAGGAATCTTCTGGGATGTGTGGTACAGGAGCGCAACCAAGGCTCCTGGGAACAGGAAACCTCCACCGGACAGGAAGTAGGGATATTTAGCGTTTGGGAGCAAGTTTTTTGAGACTTGGTACTTGGAGTAGCGAAGAACGTTGGAATGTCTCTGGAGTGCACCAAGCAACATCAATGGGGATGAAGTGTGAGCCTTAATGTGCTGGACCAAGGAGGCTGGATTCACAAAGACATCATCATCTCCTACAAGACAAGAACCACGGAATGAAAGACAATACTAAGAAGACATCAACACCAAAAGGCAATACACACAAACATAACAACACAAGACATCACCACCAAGAGGCAATACACACAAACGTAACAACACAAGACATCACCACCAAGGGGTAATACACACAAACATAACAACACAAGACATCACCACCAAGGGGTAATACACACAAACATAACAACACAAGACATCACCACCAAGGGG
This sequence comes from Dendropsophus ebraccatus, assembly GCF_027789765.1. Lineage (NCBI taxonomy): Eukaryota > Metazoa > Chordata > Amphibia > Anura > Hylidae > Dendropsophus > Dendropsophus ebraccatus. The sequence goes on from NC_091454.1 coordinate 229,821,324, forward strand.
CAATACACACAAACGTAACAACACATCACCACCAAGGGGCAATACACACAAACATAACAACACAAGACATCACCACCAAGAGGCAATACACACAAACATAACAACACAAGACATCACCACCAAGGGGTAATACACACAAACATAACAACACAAGACATCACCACCAAGGGGCAATACACACAAACGTAACAACACAAGACATCACCACCAAGGGGCAATACACACAAACGTAACAACACAAGACATCACCACCAAGGGGCAATACACACAAACGTAACAACACAAGACATCACCACCAAGGGGCAATACACACAAACGTAACAACACAAGACATCACCACCAAGGGGCAATACACACAAACGTAACAACACAAGACATCACCACCAAGAGGCAATACACACAAACGTAACAACACAAGACATCACCACCAAGGGGCAATACACACAAACGTAACAACACAAGACATCACCACCAAGAGGCAATACACACAAACATAACAACACAAGACATCACCACCAAGGGGCAATACACACAAACGTAACAACACAAGACATCACCACCAAGGGGCAATACACACAAACGTAACAACACAAGACATCACCACCAAGGGGCAATACACACAAACGTAACAACACAAGACATCACCACCAAGAGGCAATACACACAAACATAACAACACAAGACATCACCACCAAGGGGCAATACACACAAACGTAACAACACAAGACATCACCACCAAGAGGCAATACACACAAACATAACAACACAAGACATTACCACAAAGGGGCAATACACAAAAACGTAACAACACAAGACATCACCACCCAGAGGCAATACACAAAAACGTAACAACACAAGATATCACCACCAAGAGGCAATACACAAAAACGTAACAACACAAGACATCACCACCAAGAGGCAATACACAAAAACGTAACAACACAAGACATCACCACCAAGAGGCAATACACAAAAACGTAACAACACAAGACATCACCACCAAGGGGCAATACACACAAACGTAACAACACATGCCATTAGCGCCTAGAGGACAACACACATAGCATCCCCACCTAGAGGACAACACACATGACATAACAACCTGGAGGACAACACACATGACATCATCACCTAGAAGACATCACACATGACATCATCTCCTAGGAGACAACACACATGACATCATCACCTAGAAGACAACACACAAGACATCACCACCAAGAGGCATTACACACAAACATAACAACACATGACATCACCACCTAGAAGACAACATACATGACATCACCACCTAGAAGACAACACACTGACATCACCACCTGGAGGACAACACACATGACATCACCACCTAGAGTACAACACATGTGACATCACCACCTAGAGGACAACACACATGACATCACCACCTGGAGGACAACACACATGACATCACCACCTAGAAGAGAACACACATGACATCACCACCTAGAGGACAACACACGTGACATCACCACCTAGAGGACAACACACGTGACATCATCACCTAGAGGACAACACACGTGACATCATCACCTAGAAGACAAAACCATGACATTGTCTCCTAGAAGACAACACACATGACATCACCTAGAGGAGAACACACATGACATCACCACCAAGTGGACAACACACAAGACATCACCACCTAGAAGACAACACACATGACATCATCTCCTAGGAGACAACACACATGACATCATCTTCTAGAGGACAACACACATGGTGGTGACACTCCTTATACTGGGGGCGAGAGATGAACAAGTAGTAGTAGAATACTGAAGACTTGAAAATAGAAGTTTACTTTTTCCCGTGTTTCAACCTTATCTGTCGTGTACCACCAGTTGCCCTACAGTGTCTGGTCCCCCATTCTATGAGGGTGACACAAGCCCCAGACCTTGTTACCTGAGATGAGCAGAGTGGCCAAGATCTCCTGGTTACACCCGCGCTGCAAGATAGAGTACGTAGGCTTCTAGCAACTTTGCTCTATCCGGATCAGTTCCTCTTGTTTCAGGACACTGTCCTGCACCTTTAGAAATGTTCTTGGCGTGGGTTGGGGTGATCTCTGACTTGTCCTTTCCTTGTCCACACTTCAGACTACACTGGACTAGGTGTGGGGACCTGGAAAAGCCAGGGCCCAGATGGACTACAGCAGGGACCAACTTGTCTTGCGTCCTCTCTCTACCAAGAGTTGGTTAAGACTCCCTAAGTGTGGGTGTATACTTCTTCTCCCCATGTGACAACTTCCTACAGGAGGTGTAATGTCCCCTGTGAGTGGTGGAGAAGAAAGCATAGAGAGAAACAAGCTAATAGATAGGTAGAGAAGAAAAGAGGGTTCTCATTGGTACACAGAATACAACAAACAATAACCCTTTAGTTACCTACAGCTGTGCAAAATAAAGGTACAGTTACATACAATAACGACATCTTGTGGCAAAACTTAGGAACTACTTCATTACCATAGTTATTTGAAGTAAAGACTTTTCCGTGGGGTGTAAAAATCAGCAACACCCGTGGTGGGACACCACAGTGCTGACCTTCATTATACTGGGGGAAAGAACAAGGTGGTGACCCTCCTTCTACTGGAGGAGAGAGCCTGGTGGTGACCCTCCTTATACTGGGGGAGAGAGCCTGGCGGTGACCCTCCTTATACCAGGGGAGAGCCTGGTGGTGACCCTCCTTATACTGGGGGAGAGAGCCTGGTGGTGACCCTCCTTATACTGGGGGAGAGAGCCTGGTGGTGACCCTCCTTATACTGGGGGAGAGCCTGGTGGTGACCTTCCTTACACCGGGGGAGAGAGCCTGGTGGTGACCCTCCTTATACTGGGGGAGAGCCTGGCGGTGACCCTCCTTATACCAGGGGAGAGCCTGGTGGTGACCCTCCTTATACTGGGGGAGAGAGCCTGGTGGTGACCCTCCTTATACCGGGGGAGAGAGCCTGGTGGTGAACTTCCTTATACTGGGAGAGAGCCTGGCGGTGACCCTCCTTACACCGGGGGAGAGAGCCTGGTGGTCACCCTCCTTATACTGGGGGAGAGCCTGGTGGTGATCCTACTTATTAAAGGAGAAGTCCGGTGAAAATTTTTATTAAAGTATTGTATTGCCCCCGAAAAGTTATACAAATCACCAATTTACACTTACTACTGCGTCAAGGCTTCACTTCCTGGATAACATGGTGATGTCACTTCCTGGATAACTCTGTGATGTCACTTCCTGGATAACACGGTGATGTCACTTCCTGGATAACATGGTGATGTCACTTCCTGGATAACATGGTGATGTCCCTTCCTGGATAACATGGGGATGTCACTTCCTGGATAACATGGTGATGTTCCTTCCTCGATAAGACGGGGATGTCCCTTCCTGGATAACATGGTGATGTCCCTTCCTGGATAACATGGTGATGTCCCTTCCTGGATAACATGGTGATGTCCCTTCCTGGATAACATGGTGATGTCCCTTCCTGGATAACATTGTGATGTCACTTCCTGCATAACATGCTGATGTCCCTTCCTAGGTAACAAGGTGATGTCACGACCCGACTCACAGAGCTGTGCGGGCTGTGGCTGCTGGAGAGGATGATGGCAGAGGGATGTTCAGTGTCCCTTAGTGTCCTCCTGCCATCATCCTCTCCAGCAGCCACAGCCCACACAGCTCTGGGAGTCGTGACATCCCCATGTTATCCAGTAAGTGACATCACCATGTTATCCAGGAAGTGACATCACCATGTTATCCAGGAAGTGACATCACCATGTTATCCAGGAAGGGACATCCCCATGTTATCCGGGAAGTGACATCACCATGTTATCCAGGAAGTGACATCCCCGTGTTATCCAGGAAGTGAAGCCTTGATGCAGTAGTAAGTGCAGGGAAAAAAGCCCTTTATAAGCATTTCTCCTTTAAGCCAGAATCCTGCTCCACAGTGATGAGGATGTCTGTGGATGGATACCTGGCCTTAATATGGTGGTTTTGGTGGTTTCCCTACAGGAGCCGCCCCTTGGCTGGGACCTTCCTGGAGGGATAAGAAGCAATAGCTTACCATATTCTGTTATTCCCTCCCAGGCGGGGGACACAAGGAAGGGAATGTGGATTGGTGGGTTTACATCACACTGTTGAAAGTCTTAGGGTGCCCTCACACCCAGCGACTCGCAGTGTAAATTACGCTGCGAGTCAGGTAGGTCCTGGCAGATCACTTTCACTACATACACAGACCGCTGTGTGTATGTAATTCTGCCGGCCCCTTAAGCTCCTGCCCGGCTCCCGCTCTGTATACATTACCTGTCCTTGCTGCACGGGTCCCAGCTTAATGCCAATCAGTGGCTGCGGCAGGGCAACACACTGATTGGTCGGGCGGTAGAGCAGTATGCTGGGACCTGTGCAGTGAGGACAGGTAATGTATACAGAGCGGGAGCCGGGCAGCAGCTGAAGGGGTTAAGGGGCCGGCAGAATTACATACACGCAGTGGTCGTTCAGACTGCTGTGTGTATGTAGTGAAAGTGATCTGCCAGGACCTACCCGACTCGCAGTGTAATTTACGCTGCGAGTCGCTAGGTGTGAAGGCACCCTTAAGGAAAATTGCATCTTCTATGGAGGTTCAGACGTTTGGTTTTTTACTCTGCTGTCTGACAGTTTTTAAATGACCATACCCACAGCTTCATAAAAGGGACCTGGGAAAAGCTGCCGAAGATTCCACATGGCAAGATGGCGCTGACAAAGCTGGCGGGGGAGAACTGAACAACTGCAAAAAAGTGGTGGAAAAAAATTCCGACAATCTACAATCCTTATTTATTTCTGAGGAAATGTATTGTAAATGTAAATGTATGTTTTGTATGTATTTGTTATAGTGCACTATATTGTAATCCGTATTCTTCTTCTTCTTCTTCTTCTTCCAGCCATTTTTCTGCGCATAATACAGCCCGAACCGCTTTGTGCACACACTCCGTTCAAACTGCGTTTCGAAGCCCTCGGCGGTGTGTGGTGTGCTTTCTATTTTTCGTTTCGATCGGATTTGTCGTTTTTAAGAAATTTACGTTAAACGACCCCAAATTTCCCATAGAAAATAATGGCCCATTGCAAATAATGGCCACACTCTAACCGCTAACAGCCAATCACAGCACATATGCAAATAGCTGAAATATAGCAGCCAATAGGAACTCTAAGGTCTCGTCATGCAATGTATCACACCATCCACAGTCACATGTCCACTATTGGCCAATAGAAGATGTAATATATGGAAGGTCCTTAACGATTTTGTCTCCCCGACATGAGTAAGATTGTCATGGTAACCGAGCAATGATCTTTACCATTATAAGTACTCAGATCGCTCTTAAAGGGACCCAGGTCACCCTTAAAGGAACGCAAGTCGCTCTTAAAGGGACCCAAGTCTCTATTAAAGGGACGGGAGCCATGTCGCTCTTAAAGGGACCCAAGTTGCTCTTAAAGGGACGGGAGCCATGTCGCTCTTAAAGGGACCCAAGTCGTTCTTAAAGGTACCCAAGTCGCTCTTAAAGTGGCAGGACCCAAGTCGCTCTTAAAGGGACGGGACTCAAGTCGCTCTTAAAGGGTCCCATGTAGCTCTTAAAGGGATCCAAGTCGCTCTTAAAGGGACGGGACCCAAGTTGCTCTTAAACGGATGGGACACTCCAAAAGGTATGGGACCCATGTCGCTCTTAAAGAGACCCATGTCGCTAGAGCGACCTGGGTCCCTTTAAGAGCGGCCCGGGTCCCTTTTAAGAGCGACATGGGTCCTTTTAAGAGCGAAATATGTCCCTTCAAGAGCGACCAAGGTCCCTTTAAGAGCGAAATTGGTCCCTTTAAGAGCAACCTGGGTCCCTTCTAGAGCAAAATATGTCCCTTTAAGAGCGACCTGGGTCCCTTTAAGAGCGAAATATGTCCCTTTAAGAGCGAAATATGTCCCTTTAAGAGCGAAATATATCCCTTTATGAGCGACCGGGGTCCCTTTAAGAGCGAAATATGTCGCTTTAAGAGCAAAATGGGTCCTTTTAAGAGCAACCTGGGTCCCTTTAAGAGTGAAATGGGTCCCTTTAAGAGAAAAATGGGTCCCTTTAAGAGCGATCTGGGTCCCTTTAAGAGCAAAATGGGTCCCTTTAAGAGCGAAATGGGTCCCTTTAAGAGCGAAATGGGTCCCTTTAAGAGCGACCTGGGTCCCTTTAAGAGCAAAATATGTCCCTTTAAGAGCAAAATATGTCCCTTTAAGAGCGAAATATGTCCCTTTAAGAGCAAAATATGTCCCTTTAAGAGCAAAATGGGTCCCTTTAAGAGCGACCTGGGTCCCTTTAAGAGCGAAATTGGTCCCTTTAAGCGTGAAATTGGTCCCTTTAAGAGCGACCTGGGTCCCTTTAAGAGCAAAATGGGTCCCTTTAAGAGCGACCTGGGTCCCTTTAAGAGCGAAATGGGTCCCTTTAACCCTTTAAGGACATGGCCCATTTTCGTTTTTACGTTTTCGGTTTTTCCTCCTTGTGTTTAAAAGGCCATAGCACTTGCATTTTTCCACCTAGAAACCCACATGAGCCCTTATTTTTTGCCTCACTAATTGTACTTTGCAATGACGGCTGAATTTTTGCATAAAGTACACTGCGAAACCAGAAAAAAAATTCAAAGTGTGGTGAAATTGAAAAAAAAACCGCATTTCTTTTATTTGGGGGAACTGTGTTTTTACGCCATTCGCCCTGGGGTAAAACTGACTTGTTATGCATGTTCCTCAAGTCGTTACGATTAAAACGATATATAACATGTATAACTTATATTGTATCTGATGGCCTGTAAAAAATTCAAACCGTTGTTAACCAATATACGTTCCTTACAATCGCCCCATTCCCAGGCTTATAGCACTTTTATCCTTTGGTCTATGGGGCTGTGTCAGGTGTCATTTTTTGCGCCATGACATGTTCTTTCTATCGGTACCTTGATTGCGCATATACGACTTTTTGATCGCTTTTTATTAAATTTTTTCTGGATTTGATGCGACCAAAAATGCGCAATTTTGCACTTTGGGATTTTTTTGCGCTGACGCCGTTTACCGTGCGAGATCAGGAATGTGATTAATTAATAGTTCGGGCGATTACGCACGCGGCGATAGCAAACATGTTTATTTATTTATTTATTTGTTTACTTTTATTTATAACCTGGGAAAAGGGGGGTGATTCAGACTTTTATTAGGGGAGGGGGCTTTTTACTATTAACAACACTTTATTTATTTTTTTTACACATATACTAGAAGCCCCCCTGGGGTTAGGGTTATTCCCCCTGGGGTTAGGGTTATTCCCCCCCTGGGGTTAGGGTTATTCCCCCTGGGGGACTTCTAGTATATACACTGTGATCTCTCATAGAGATCTCTGCAGCATAGATATGCTGCAGAGATCCATGAGATCGGCACTCGTTTGCTTTCGGCTGCTGCAGCCGAAAACGAACGAGTGCCGAGCCGAGGACGGCGCCATCTTGGACGCGTCCCCGGCCGGCATCATTAACGGAGATCGCTCCTCCGGGACAAGGTCCCGGAGGAGCGATCTCCCCCACTAGACACCAGGGAAACGTTGCCTCCGGTAATCGGAGGCAGCTGTCAACTTTGACAGCTGCCTCCGATTAGCTAATTAGCGGGCACGGCGATCAGACCGTGCCCGCTAATAGCAGCGGTCCCGGGCTACTCGCGGCACCCGGGATCGCGGCACTTCAAAGCGGGGCCGCCGCGCGGCCCCGCTTTGAAGTGCAAGTGAGGACATAGGACTTACCGGTACGTCCTATGTCCTTAAGAGGTTAAGTGCAACCTGGGTCCCTTTAAGAGCAAAATGGGTCCCTTTAAGAGCAAAATGGGTCCCTTTAAGAGCGACCTGGGTCCCTTTAAGAGCAAAATATGTCCCTTTAAGAGCGAAATATGTCCCTTTAAGAGCAAAATATGTCCCTTTAAAAGCGAAATATGTCCCTTTAAGAGCAACATGGGTCCCTTTAAGAGCGACCTGGGTCCCTTTAAGAGCGAAATTGGTTCCTTTAAGTGCAAAATCGGTCCATTTAAGAGCGACCTTGGTCCCTTTTTGAGCGAAATATGTCCCTTCAAGAGCGAAATGTGTCCCTTTAAGAGCAAAATGGGTCCCTTTAAGAGAGAAATATGTCCCTTTAAGAGATAAATCAGTCCCTTTAAGAGCGACCTTGGTCCCTTTAACAGCGAAATATGTCCCTTTAAGAGCGAAATATATCCCTTTAAGAGCAAAATGGGTGCCTTTAAGAGCGACCTGGGCCCCTTTAAGAGCAAAATGGGTCCCTTTAAGAGCGACCTGGGTCCCTTTAAGAGCGACCTGGGTCCCTTTAAGAGCGACCTGGGTCCCTTTAAGAGCGAAATAGGTCCCTTTAAGAGCTAAATGGGTCCCTTTAAGAGCGACCTGGGTCCCTTTAAGAGCGACCTGGGTCCCATTAAGAGCGACTTGGGTCCCTTTATGAGCAAAATTATTCCCTTTAAAGAGCGACCTGGGTCCCTTTAAGGGACCCAGGTCGCTCTTAAAGGGATCCAAGTCGCTCTTAAAGGGATCCATGTAGCTCTTAAAGGGATCCATGTAGCTCTTAAAGGGACGGGACCCAAGTCACTCTTAAATGGACCCAAGTCGCTCTTAAAGGTATGGGACCCAAGTCACTCTTATTGGGACGGGACCCATGTCGCTCTTAAAGGAATGGGATCCAGGTTTCTCTTAAAGGGAAGTCACTGGTAAAGGGGCGCTCTTTTCAAGCACTATGTATTTTCCTGGAAATGCAAATCTAGTTTACATTGAGATGTGAATCTGCTGACAATTTGTTTGGTGGCTCTATAAGATGGCAGCTAAGGCCGCTGGCAAGGGCGCAGTTAGACTTCACCCAAAAGGAAAAAGAGACATTTCTAAAAACTTCCCGTAACAAAAAAGGGTGGGACTACAGACAGACTATGACCTATGACCTACCTCGGTGGGAGGTACCCTGGGGCTAGATTCTCAGTGCTGGGAGAGCTTACCGCCAGGGACGAGCTGGTCAGCTCCCCCCCCCCCCCATGGACCGTCTTATTTATGGACCGCCTTATTTATGGACCGTCTTATTTATGGACCGTCTTGTTTATGGACCGTCTTATTATGGACCGTCTTATTTATGGACCTCCTTATTATGGACCGTCTTATTTATGGACAGCCTTATTATGAACCGTCTTATTTATGGACCGTCTTATTATGGACAGCCTTATTATGGACTGTTTTATTTATGTACCACCTTATTTATGGACCGTCTTATTTATGGACCGTCTTATTTATGGACCTCCTTATTATGGACCGTCTTATTTATGGACCGTCTTATTTATGGACCTCCTTATTATGGACCGTCTTATTTATGGACAGCCTTATTATGGACTGTTTTATTTATGTACCACCTTATTTATGGACCGTCTTATTTATGGACCTCCTTATTATGGACCGTCTTATTTATGGACCTCCTTATTATGGACCGTCTTATTTATTGACCTTCTTATTTACCTTACGTCCTCAGCAGCAGCACGAATGGGGAAGATCCTATCTTCCTGCAATGGTAGGATAGATGGTACTAATAAAAGAAGACTGATTAGGAGCCCTATAAGAAGGCCATACAGACCCCTCCTCCTTGTGTTTTTTTCTGTCCTCCTGTGGGACAGGTGGTAGGATAGGAGCAGGCTCAGGCCTATGTTTGTGTCTGACTTTCCTTTCCAAAGATTCTTCCTTTTCACATGGTCGTGTGGAGAGGGGAAGTTTATAAAAATGTTGTTTTTCCTGCTCTGCTGTATCAGTCATGGTTTTGTATGTATTTGTTTGCATTGAGATGTGAATCTGCTGACAATTTGTTTGGTGGCTCTATAAGATGGCAGCTAAGGCCGCTGGCAAGGGCGCGGTTAGACTTCACCCAAAAGAAAAAAGATAGAGACATTTCTAAAAACTTCCCGTAACAAAAAAAGGTGGGACTACAGACAGACTATGACCTATGACCTACCCCGGTGGGAGGTACCCTGGGGCTAGAATCTCAGTGCTGGGAGAGCTTACCGCCAGGGACGAGCTGGTCAGCTCCCCCCCCCCATGGACCGTCTTATTTATGGACCGCCTTATTTATGGACCGTCTTATTTATGTATGAAGCCGCTGTGTGAGGAAAGCCATGAAGCTGCTGCAGTAAGTATCATGGTGCTGCCAGATCTGTGTCCTCACCTGGGCGGCTGCTGCAGTAAGTATCATGGTGCTGCCAGATCTGTGTCCTCACCTGGGCGGCTGCTGCAGTAAGTATCATGGTGCTGCCAGATCTGTGTCCTCACCTGGGCAGCTGCTGCAGTAAGTATCATGGTGCTGCCAGATCTGTGTCCTCACCTGGGCGGCTGCTGCAGTAAGTATCATGGTGCTGCCAGATCTGTGTCCTCACCTGGGCGGCTGCTGCAGTAAGTATCATGGTGCTGCCAGATCTGTGTCCTCACCTGGGCAGCTGCTGCAGTAAGTATCATGGTGCTGCCAGATCTGTGTCCTCACCTGGGCAGCTGCTGCAGTAAGTATCATGGTGCTGCCAGATCTGTGTCCTCACCTGGGCGGCTGCTGCTGCAGTAAGTATCATGGTGCTGCCAGATCTGTGTCCTCACCTGGGCGGCTGCTGCAGTAAGTATCATGGTGCTGCCAGATCTGTGTCCTCACCTGGGCGGCTGCTGCTGCAGTAAGTATCATGGTGCTACCAGATCTGTGTCCTCACCTGGGCGGCTGCTGCAGTAAGTATCATGGTGCTGCCAGATCTGTGTCCTCACCTGGGCGGCGGCTGCAGTAAGTATCATGGTGCTGCCGGATCTGTGTCCTCACCTGGGCGGCTGCTGCAGTAAGTATCATGGTGCTGCCAGATCTGTGTCCTCACCTGGGCGGCTGCTGCAGTAAGTATCATGGTGCTGCCAGATCTGTGTCCTCACCTGGGCAGCTGCTGCAGTAAGTATCATGGTGCTGCCAGATCTGTGTCCTCACCTGGGCGGCTGCTGCAGTAAGTATCATGGTGCTGCCAGATCTGTGTCCTCACCTGGGCGACTGCTGCAGTAAGTATCATGGTGCTGCCAGATCTGTGTCCTCACCTGGGCGGCTGCTGCAGTAAGTATCATGGTGCTGCCAGATCTGTGTCCTCACCTGGGCGGCTGCTGCAGTAAGTATCATGGTGCTGCCAGATCTGTGTCCTCACCTGGGCGGCTGCTGCAGTAAGTATCATGGTGCTGCCAGATCTGTGTCCTCACCTGGGCGGCTGCTGCAGTAAGTATCATGGTGCTGCCAGATCTGTGTCCTCACCTGGGCGGCTGCTGCAGTAAGTATCATGGCGCTGCCAGATCTGTGTCCTCACCTGGGCGGCCGCTGCAGTAAGTATCATGGTGCTGCCAGATCTGTGTCCTCACCTGGGCGGCCGCTGCAGTAAGTATCATGGTGCTGCCAGATCTGTGTCCTCACCTGGGCGGCCGCTGCTGCAGTAAGTATCATGGTGCTGCCAGATCTGTGTCCTCACCTGGGCGGCTGCTGCAGTAAGTATCATGGTGCTGCCAGATCTGTGTCCTCACCTGGGCGGCTGCTGCAGTAAGTATCATGGTGCTGCCAGATCTGTGTCCTCACCTGGGCGGCTGCTGCTGCAGTAAGTATCATGGTGCTGCCAGATCTGTGTCCTCACCTGGGCGGCTGCTGCTGCCAGATCTGTGTCCTCACCTGGGCGGCTGCTGCAGTAAGTATCATGGCGCTGCCAGATCTGTGTCCTCACCTGGGCGGCCGCTGCTGCAGTAAGTATCATGGCGCTGCCAGATCTGTGTCCTCACCTGGGCGGCTGCTGATGTTTCTTGATACTTCAGAAGGTAAGATATGCTGCTTTTTGTTTTTGAGCTGGAAGCCTGGCCTGTGTGTCAGGAGGATTATTGGATATATATATATGTTGTATGAGGCTTTTACGCCTCAAATGTTTCGTTTCAATATCTTTCACTTTTTTAACATTTGTTGTCCTGTTAGACTGCTTCACTATATGAGTGACCTATGTGACTATAGTGTGTATACATGAACACAGCTTTAGAGCTGCTAGTTGTGTATTTGTACACCTGCTGTCTCATTATTTTCTCCAGTACTGCTACAATGAAGCTATGAAACTGTGTGTGTGTGAACACAGCCCTAGAGCTGCTAGTTGTGCATTGTGAACACCTGCTGCCTGATTACTTGCTATAGTACTACCATCTTTCTGAAACTCTTTGTGAACACAGCCCTAGAACTGCTAATTGTGCACACCTGCTGCCTGATTACTTTCTATAGTACTGCTACCAGATGATGCAGTGAAGCTATGAAATTGTGAGTGTGAACACAGCCTTAGAATTGTAGTTGTGTAGTGTGTATACCTGCGGTCTGATTACTTATCCAGTATTTCTATCAGATGATACAATGAAGCTATAAAACTCTGTGTGTGAACACAGTCTTAGGGTACAAACATACACACCGTATATGCAGCAGATCTGCAGCAGATTTGATGGTGAAGACTTGATGCTGTGTTCAGTTATGTAGATCTAATCTGCTGCGTATCGTGTGTTTGTACCCTAGAGTTATTGTGTAGTGGTAGATACACCTCCTGTCTAATAACTTTTACTAATACTGCTATCAGATGATGCAGTAGACATATAAGACTACGGTGTGTGTCAGCACCTGCTTAGAGCTGCTGGATGTGTACTGGATACACCTGCTATCTGATTACTTTTCCTAATACCGCCATCAGATCATATAGTAACCATATAGAGATATGTGTGTGAGCAGATGTATAGAGCTGCTGGATGTACTGGATACACCTGCTATCTGACTACTTTCCCTAATACCGCCATCAGATGATACAGTGACCATATAGAGATATGTGTGTGAGCAGATGCTTAGAGCTAATGAATGTGTACTGGATACACCTGCTATCTGATTACTTTTCCTAATACCGCCATCAGATGATACAGTGACCATATAGAGATATGTGTGTGAGCAGATGTATAGAGCTGCTGGATGTGTACTGGATACACCTGCTGATTACTTTCCCTAATACCGCCATCAGATGATACAGTGACCATATAGAGATATGTGTGTGAGCAGATGTATAGAGCTGCTGGATGTGTACTGGATACACCTGCTATCTGACTACTTTCCCTAATACCGCCATCAGATGATACAGTGACCATATAGAGATATGTGTGTGAGCAGATGCTTAGAGCTAATGAATGTGTACTGGATACACCTGCTATCTGATTACTTTTCCTAATACCGCCATCAGATCATATAGTAACCATATAGATATATGTGTGTGAGCAGATGTATAGAGCTGCTGGATGTGTACTGGATACACCTGCTATCTGACTACTTTCCCTAATACCGCCATCAGATCATATAGTAACCATATAGAGATATGTGTGTGAGCAGATGCTTAGAGCTAATGAATGTGTACTGGATACACCTGCTGATTACTTTCCCTAATACCGCCATCAGATCATATAGTAACCATATAGAGATATGTGTGTGAGCAGATGCTTAGAGCTAATGAATGTGTACTGGATACACCTGCTGATTACTTTCCCTAATACCGCCATCAGATGATACAGTGACCATATAGAGATATGTGTGTGAGCAGATGTATAGAGCTGCTGGATGTGTACTGGATACACCTGCTATCTGACTACTTTCCCTAATACCGCCATCAGATGATGCAGTGATTCTATGGAGCTTTTTTGCGCTGCTCCAGTGCTGCTATTTAAGAATGCAGTAAAGCTACTGTGTGTGAACATGGCCTTAGGGTGATATTACACGGGCCGAGCAGGGCCCGATAATACCTGTAAACGAGCAGCGATCTGCTAGATCGTTGCTCGTTTACTTGGCCTATTATACGGCCCGATAATCGTTAAACAAGGGCTGCAGGGACATCGTTACCGATGTCCTTGCAGCCTTTGTTTAAACTGTATACATACCTAATCCATGGTCCAGGGTTCCTCTTCTTCTTAACTTCTCCCCGGGTCCGCGCACTTCAGCTTCACAGCGGCTTGTCTCTGCTGACAGGCCGCTCGGCCAATCACTGGCTGTGGCGGTTCCGGCCTGTGATTGGCCGAGGGGCCTGTCAGCTGACACAGGCTGCTGAGAAGCCGGAGCGCACGGGACCCGGTAAGAAACTCTGAGGAAGAGGAACCCTGGACCATGGATTAGGTATGTATTCTTCTTTGCTAATCGTCAGCGTCGGCCGGGCACAGCTATTACAAGTAGCGGTGCACGGTCGGCGCCCGACGATTATAGGTCTGAACTTATATCAACGATCAGCCGATGACAACGATCAGTGTGATCGGTGTCTTTAGTACACGGAACGATAATCGGCCGAATCGGGCCGATTATCGTTCCGTGTAATAGTACCCTTAGCATTGTAGATGTGTACATCTGTGTACTATCTGATTACTTTAGTACTGTTATCAAATGCAGTGACCTATGAAGCTACATGCTTAGAGATGCTGGATGTGTATTGTGTATACCTGCAGTCTAATTACTCTGTAATACTGTGTACACCTGCTGTCTAATTACTCTGTAATACTGTGTACACCTGCTGTCTAGTTTACTCTGTAATACTGTGTACACCTGCTGTCTAGTTACACTATGTAATACTGTGTACACCTGCTGTCTAGTTACACTCTGTAATACTGTGTACACCTGCTGTCTAGTTACACTCTGTAATACTGTGTACACCTGCTGTCTAGTTACACTCTGTAATACTGTGTATACCTGCAGTCTAATTACTCTGTAATACTGTGTACACCTGCTGTCTAGTTTACTCTGTAATACTGTGTACACCTGCTGTCTAGTTACACTCTGTAATACTGTGTACACCTGCTGTCTAGTTACACTCTGTAATACTGTGTATACCTGCAGTCTAATTACTCTGTAATACTGTGTACACCTGCTGTCTAGTTACACTCTGTAATACTGTGTATACCTTCAGTCTAATTACTCTGTAATACTGTGTACACCTGCTGTCTAGTTACACTCTGTAATACTGTGTATACCTGCTGTCTAGTTACACTCTGTAATACTGTGTACACCTGCTGTCTAGTTACACTCTGTAATACTGTGTATACCTGCAGTCTAATTACTCTGTAATACTGTGTACACCTGTCTAGTTACACTCTGTAATACTGTGTACACCTGCTGTCTAGTTACACTCTGTAATACTGTGTACACCTGCTGTCTAGTTACACTCTGTAATACTGTGTATACCTGCAGTCTAATTACTCTGTAATACTGTGTACACCTGCTGTCTAGTTTACTCTGTAATACTGTGTACACCTGCTGTCTAGTTACACTCTGTAATACTGTGTACACCTGCTGTCTAGTTACACTCTGTAATACTGTGTACACCTGCTGTCTAGTTACACTCTGTAATACTGTGTATACCTGCTGTCTAGTTACACTCTGTAATACTGTGTACACCTGCTGTCTAGTTACACTCTGTAATACTGTGTACACCTGCAGTCTAGTTACACTCTGTAATACTGTGTACACCTGCTGTCTAGTTACACTCTGTAATACTGTGTACACCTGCTGTCTAGTTACACTCTGTAATACTGTGTACACCTGCTGTCTAGTTACACTCTGTAATACTGTGTATACCTGCAGTCTAATTACTCTGTAATACTGTGTACACCTGCTGTCTAGTTTACTCTGTAATACTGTGTACACCTGCTGTCTAGTTACACTCTGTAATACTGTGTACACCTGCTGTCTAGTTACACTCTGTAATACTGTGTACACCTGCTGTCTAGTTACACTCTGTAATACTGTGTATACCTGCAGTCTAATTACTCTGTAATACTGTGTACACCTGCTGTCTAGTTACACTCTGTAATACTGTGTATACCTTCAGTCTAATTACTCTGTAATACTGTGTACACCTGCTGTCTAGTTACACTCTGTAATACTGTGTATACCTGCTGTCTAGTTACACTCTGTAATACTGTGTACACCTGCTGTCTAGTTACACTCTGTAATACTGTGTATACCTGCAGTCTAATTACTCTGTAATACTGTGTACACCTGTCTAGTTACACTCTGTAATACTGTGTACACCTGCTGTCTAGTTACACTCTGTAATACTGTGTACACCTGCTGTCTAGTTACACTCTGTAATACTGTGTATACCTGCAGTCTAATTACTCTGTAATACTGTGTACACCTGCAGTCTAGTTTACTCTGTAATACTGTGTACACCTGCTGTCTAGTTACACTCTAATACTGTGTACACCTGCTGTCTAGTTACACTCTGTAATACTGTGTACACCTGCTGTCTAGTTACACTCTGTAATACTGTGTACACCTGCTGTCTAGTTACACTCTGTAATACTGTGTACACCTGCAGTCTAGTTACACTCTGTAATACTGTGTACACCTGCAGTCTAGTTACACTCTGTAATACTGTGTACACCTGCTGTCTAGTTACACTCTGTAATACTGTGTACACCTGCTGTCTAGTTACACTCTGTAATACTGTGTACACCTGCTGTCTAGTTACACTCTGTAATACTGTGTACACCTGCTGTCTAGTTACACTCTGTAATACTGTGTACACCTGCTGTCTAGTTACACTCTGTAATACTGTGTACACCTGCTGTCTAGTTACACTCTGTAATACTGTGTACACCTGCTGTCTAGTTACACTCTGTAATACTGTGTACACCTGCTGTCTAGTTACACTCTGTAATACTGTGTACACCTGCTGTCTAGTTACACTCTGTAATACTGATATCAGATGATGCAGTGACCCTATGGAGCTTATTCAGTGCACCTGTGTGTCTGATTCCAGGCACTCTGCACTAGTCTGTTAGTCGGCCGGTCAGTCTGGCACAATTTCCATCCTTGGATGTAGCAGGATTCTGGTGACAGAACTTCTGGAGGGGAAAAAGCTTTCTTGGCTACAGATCCTGCAAGATTCCACTCTCAGGTGGTAGGGAAGTCATTTGTGGATTCCAACTTGTTCTCAGAAGAGACAATGACTGCTTAAGATTTTACATCTGAATGATCATCTACAGGCTGAACTGGATGGAGTCAGAGGTCATGGCTCCTTCAGACGCACAAAGACCTTGTTCAAAATTTTTTCTTAGTATTTTAAAATAAATAAATAAATGTTTATTACTACAGCTGAGCAGTATAGTTGGCTGCCCGATCCCCGCAGTTTGGAGACTGGTCCTCCGTTGTAAGGGGGCAGATGTTCACTCCAATACAAAGATAGTTGGATCTGTATTGGACGTTCTCATGAAAGTTCTTTTTCATATAATCAGGTCCATTATCTGCCCCAGTCTAATGAGAAGAGAAGGAACTTCTACTTTGGTTCCACATTCCGTAGGAATTCTAGTACGGAAGGTAAAGGAAAGAATCCTGCAGAACAAGGACCAGACGTCTCGGAGGCCTCGGGGATGGGGACAAGAACTTGTGACTACGTCTTTTCTGACAATTCTCTTCCATAATGAGAGAGGTCTGTACCAGTGTTATATGATAGGAAAGGCTACCATATTGAATTTCACAATCTAAGGAAGGTGCTGTATGTGGGATCTATGATCTGTAGGTCCCTCCTAGAAGAAGGACGTTATCTGACCATGTATACCTGCATGTACCTGTATACAGCCTCCTCTGAGGAAGCTGCTGTATGTGGGAACTATGATCTGTGGGTCCCTCCTAGAAGAAGGATGTTATCTGACCATGTATACACCTGTATATACCTGTATACAGCCTCCTCTGAGGAAGATGCTGTATGTGGGATCTATGATCTGTGAGTCCCTCCTAGAAGGACATTACCTGACCATGTATACCTGTATATACCTGTATACAGCCTCCTCTGAGGAAGGTGCTGTATGTGGGATCTATGATCTGTAGGTCCCTCCTAGAAGAAGGACGTTATCTGGCCATGTATACCTGCATATACCTGTATGGAGGATATATGATCACCTGACCATGTATACCTGCATATACCTGTATGGAGGATATATGATCACCTGACCATGTATACCTGCATATACCTGTATGGAGGATATATGATCACCTGACCATGTATACCTGCATATACCTGTATGGAGGATATATGATCACCTGACCATGTATACCTGCATATACCTGTATGGAGGATATATGATCACCTGACCATGTATACCTGCATATACCTGTATGGAGGATATATGATCACCTGACCATGTATACCTGCATATACCTGTATGGAGGATATATGATCACCTGACCATGTATACCTGCATATACCTGTATGGAGGATATATGATCACCTGACCATGTATACCTGCATATACCTGTATGGAGGATATATGATCACCTGACCATGTATACCTGCATATACCTGTATGGAGGATATATGATCACCTGACCATGTATACCTGCATATACCTGTATGGGGGATATATGATCACCTGACCATGTATACCTGCATATACCTGTATGGAGGATATATGATCACCTGACCATGTATACCTGCATATACCTGTATGGAGGATATATGGTCACCTGACCATGTATACCTGCATATACCTGTATGGAGGATATATGGTCACCTGACCATGTATACCTGCATATACCTGTATGGAGGATATATGATCACCTGACCATGTATACCTGCATATTCCTTTCATCACGACCTTTGTACGAGGTAAGTGAGATCCTTTTCAGGTTACAGCCCTTCTGTTTGGAATCATCTCGGCTCCATCTACAGTCACCAAGCTGATGTCTATTGTACTTTGACTGAGAAAATTGAAGCTCCTGATTGTTTCTGTCATGGGACATTTCCTAGGGAGGAGAATAGATCCCCAGTCTGTGACTCTCTCTTCCTCCAGAGAGATTACAGAAGTGACAAGTCGGGGTTCTCCGCACTCCCCAGTTGGTGTCACTTCATCTCATACCCTCAGGTCTTATGTCTGCACTGGAAATAACACCCAGAGACAAGGATAGCTTCCCCTGCCCAATGGCAGCAGTCTCCCAATGAAGTGGGTAGAGAAAAGCATTGATGTATCAAGCACACAGTGGGCGCCAGTATACAGGAGCAGCGGGCAAAGGTAATGCCCATCAGAGATGTTACTGGCATCCAACGTATGATGGGAATAGTAGTCCACTGCAGCACACCAATCTATGGGAAGCTATCAGTATAAGATCAAAACCGCATCTAGGATGGCGCATATCCATCTTTATAGGGGCACTAGCAGCATTACTACTGGGGGCAGAGACATTTATAGGGGCACTAGCAGCATTACTACTGGGGGCAGAGACATTTATAGGGGCACTAGCAGCATTACTACTGGGGGCAGAGACATTTATAGGGGCACTAGCAGCATTACTACTGGGGGCAGAGACATTTATAGGGGCACTAGCAGCATTACTACTGGGGGCAGAGACATTTATAGGGGCACTAGCAGCATTACTACTATAGGCAGAGACATATATAGGGGCACTAGCAGCATTACTACTATAGGCAGAGACATATATAGGGGCACTAGCAGCATTACTACTATAGGCAGAGACATATATAGGGGCACTAGCAGCATTACTACTATAGGCAGAGACATTTATAGGGGCACTAGCAGCATTACTACTGGGGGCAGAGACATTTATAGGGGCACTAGCAGCATAACTACTATAGGCAGAGGCATTTATAGGGGCACTAGCAGCATTACTACTGGGGGCAGAGACATTTATAGGGGCACTAGCAGCATTACTACTGGGGGCAGAGACATTTATAGGGGCACTAGCAGCATTACTACTGGGGGCAGAGACATTTATAGGGGCACTAGCAGCATTACTACTGGAGGCAGAGACATTTATAGGGGCACTAGCAGCATTACTACTATAGGCAGAGACATTTATAGGGGCACTAGCAGCATTACTACTATAGGCAGAGGCATTTATAGGGGCACTAGCAGCATTACTACTATAGGCAGAGGCATTTATAGGGGCACTAGCAGCATTACTACTATAGGCAGAGACATTTATAGGGGCACTAGCAGCATTACTACTGGGGGCAGAGACATTTATAGGGGCACTAGCAGCATTACTACTGGGGGCAGGGGCATTTATAGGGGCACTAGCAGCATTACTACTGGGGCAGAGACATTTATAGGGGCACTAGCAGCATTACTACTGGGGGCAGAGACATTTATAGGGGCACTAGCAGCATTACTACTGGGGCAGAGACATTTATAGGGGCACTAGCAGCATTACTACTGGGGGCATAGACATTTATAGGGGCACTAGCAGCATTACTACTATAGGTAGAGACATTTATAGGGGCACTAGCAGCATTACTACTATAGGCAGAGACATTTATAGGGGCACTAGCAGCATTACTACTGGGGGCAGGGGCATTTATAGGGGCACTAGCAGCATTACTACTATAGGCAGAGACATTTATAGGGGCACTAGCAGCATTACTACTGGGGGCAGAGACATTTATAGGGGCACTAGCAGCATTACTACTATAGGCAGAGACATTTATAGGGGCACTAGCAGCATTACTACTATAGGCAGAGACATTTATAGGGCACTAGCAGCATTACTACTATAGGCAGAGACATTTATAGGGGCACTAGCAGCATTACTACTATAGGCAGAGACATTTATAGGGGCACTAGCAGCATTACTACTGGGGGCAGGGGCATTTATAGGGGCACTAGCAGCATTACTACTATAGGCAGAGACATTTATAGGGGCACTAGCAGCATTACTACTGGGGGCAGAGACATTTATAGGGGCACTAGCAGCATTACTACTATAGGCAGAGACATTTATAGGGGCACTAGCAGCATTACTACTGGGGGCAGAGACATTTATAGGGGCACTAGCAGCATTACTACTATAGGCAGAGACATTTATAGGGGCACTAGCAGCATTACTACTGGGGGCAGAGACATTTATAGGGGCACTAGCAGCGTTACTACTGGGGGCAGAGACATTTATAGGGGCACTAGCAGCATTACTACTGGGGGCAGAGACATTTATAGGGGCACTAGCAGCATTACTACTGGGGGCAGAGACATTTATAGGGGCACTAGCAGCATTACTACTGGGGGCAGAGACATTTATAGGGGCACTAGCAGCATTACTACTGGGGGCAGAGACATTTATAGGGACACTAGCAGCATTACTACTGGGGGCAGAGACATTTATAGGGCACTAGCAGCATTACTACTATAGGCAGAGACATTTATAGGGGCACTAGCAGCATTACTACTGGGGGCAGAGACATTTATAGGAGCACTAGCAGCATTACTACTATAGGCAGAGACATTTATAGGGGCACTAGCAGCATTACTACTGGGGGCAGAGACATTTATAGGGGCACTAGCAGCATTACTACTGGGGGCAGAGACATTTATAGGGGCACTAGCAGCATTACTACTGGGGGCAGGGGCATTTATAGGGGCACTAGCAGCATTACTACTATAGGCAGAGACATTTATAGGGGCACTAGCAGCATTACTACTATAGGCAGAGACATTTATAGGGGCACTAGCAGCATTACTACTATAGGCAGAGACATTTATAGGGGCACTAGCAGCATTACTAATGGGGGCAGAGACATTTATAGGGGCACTAGCAGCATTACTACTATAGGCAGAGACATGTATAGGGGCACTAGCAGCATTACTACTATAGGTAGAGACATTTATAGGGGCACTAGCAGCATTACTACTGGGGGCAGAGACATTTATAGGGGCACTAGCAGCATTACTACTGGGGGCAGAGACATTTATAGGGGCACTAGCAGCATTACTACTGGGGGCAGAGACATTTATAGGGGCACTAGCAGCATTACTACTGGGGGCAGAGACATTTATAGGGGCACTAGCAGCATTACTACTATAGGCAGAGACATTTATAGGGGCACTAGCAGCATTACTACTGGGGGCAGAGACATTTATAGGGGCACTAGCAGCATTACTACTATAGGCAGAGACATTTATAGGGGCACTAGCAGCATTACTACTATAGGCAGAGACATTTATAGGGCACTAGCAGCATTACTACTGGGGGCAGAGACATTTATAGGGGCACTAGCAGCATTACTACTATAGGTAGAGGCATTTATAGGGGCACTAGCAGCATTACTACTATAGGCAGAGACATTTATAGGGGCACTAGCAGCATTACTACTATAGGCAGAGACATTTATAGGGGCACTAGCAGCATTACTACTGGGGGCAGAGACATTTATAGGGGCACTAGCAGCATTACTACTATAGGCAGAGACATTTATAGGGGCACTAGCAGCATTACTACTGGGGGCAGAGACATTTATAGGGGCACTAGCAGCATTACTACTGGGGGCAGAGACATTTATAGGGGCACTAGCAGCATTACTACTGGGGGCAGAGACATTTATAGGGGCACTAGCAGCATTACTACTGGGGGCAGAGACATTTATAGGGGCACTAGCAGCATTACTACTGGGGGCAGAGACATTTATAGGGGCACTAGCAGCATTACTACTATAGGCAGAGACATTTATAGGGGCACTAGTAGCATTACTACTGGGGGCAGAGACATTTATAGGGGCACTAGCAGCATTACTACTGGGGGCAGAGACATTTATAGGGGCACTAGCAGCATTACTACTGGGGGCAGAGACATTTATAGGGGCACTAGCAGCATTACTACTGGGGGCAGAGACATTTATAGGGGCACTAGCAGCATTACTACTGGGGGCAGAGACATTTATAGGGGCACTAGCAGCATTACTACTATAGGCAGAGACATTTATAGGGGCACTAGCAGCATTACTACTGGGGGCAGAGACATTTATAGGGGCACTAGCAGTATTACTACTGGGGGCAGAGACATTTATAGGAGCACTAGCAGCATTACTACTATAGGTAGAGACATTTATAGGGGCACTAGCAGCATTACTACTGGGGGCAGAGACATTTATAGGGGCACTAGCAGCATTACTACTGGGGGCAGAGACATTTATAGGGGCACTAGCAGCATTACTACTATAGGCAGAGGCATTTATAGGGGCACTAGCAGCATTACTACTGGGGGCAGAGACATTTATAGGGGCACTAGCAGCATTACTACTGGGGGCAGAGACATTTATAGGGGCACTAGCAGCATTACTACTGGAGGCAGAGACATTTATAGGGGCACTAGCAGCATTACTTCTGGGGGCAGAGACATTTATAGGGGCACTAGCAGCATTACTACTGGAGGCAGAGACATTTATAGGGGCACTAGCAGCATTACTACTGGGGGCAGAGACATTTATAGGGGCACTAGCAGCATTACTACTGGGGGCAGAGACATTTATAGGGGCACTAGCAGCATTACTACTATAGGCAGAGACATTTATAGGGGCACTAGCAGCATTACTACTGGGGGCAGAGACATTTATAGGGGCACTAGCAGCATTACTACTATAGGCAAAGACATTTATAGGGCACTAG